>NW_027669616.1:0-77015 GCF_964212035.1 Myotis nattereri | reverse complement strand
CCGCCTATGGCTATTGAGCTCTAGATAAGTGGTTAGTGCAACTTAGAAGCGCGATTTCTCCTTTTACTTCATTGTAAATTAGCCTCATGTGGGTAATGACTACCTTATTGGTCAAAGCAGAACTTGAGAGCGCCGAAGCCTAACCACTAGACCTCCAGGGACTGTGGTACATATAATGAACACCATAAACTGATGAACAAAATCAGATCCAGAGACAGAGAAACATCTATCAGACCATCAAACCCCAAAGGGAAGGTAGGGGAGGGTGGGGGTAAGAGGGAGAGATCAACCAAAGGACTTATTTGCATGCATATCGGCCTAACCACTGGACACAGACAACAGGGGTTGAGGGCATGAGTGGGGAGGGTGGGGAGGGTAATGTGGGGATAAGGACACATATGCAATAACTTAATCAATAAAGAAATGTTAGAAAAACAAACAAACAAACAAACAAAAAAACCAACAAAGCAGAACTTGACACTTGGGAGCTCAGTGCACTGCTTTGAGAATTTGCTTGTTTGCAGGAATACCCCCATCTTGTGGTCTTTTATAATATTGCTTCTGAAATATTGGGAACTAAGGTGTATTAGCAAGTATGAGCAAGTATTTTTTCTTATAACTTCAGAATGTTCATAAAGCATAAGTGTCATCTGGTAGATTATATAAATTATCTGGAAGTTTTAAGACTGGCATGGCTAAAAGACAGTCCGCACACAGGGCAAATGAATTGCAGGGGACAGTAAATATTTAGAAAAACACTAAGAATAGAGTCACTCTTTTGATTGGGACACAGGGAGGACTTTAAACAGAGGGACCTTGTTTTCTTCCAAGTCCAACAATATTACTATTTGCAGATAAGGCTTCGTATGGTTATTCCTGGAATTAGTACAGTTGGGAAATGATCAGTTTCAGGCATCAAGGATATCTTTTTCCAAGAATGGCGAAATGTGAAGAGATCCTAGGAGTTGGTTCATCCTTGAAATAGCCTTGAAACTTATTTTATTGGAGATTTATCCCTAAATCACACCCCTTTGGGGAATGTTAACCAAATATCCAGGATGCTACTTTAGTCTTTAGGGCTCATCCTGAGCTCAGCAGAAGAAATGGGAAAAGGGCAATAAAATGAGGTCCAATGTACTTTGTGAAACAAGGCAGAATGGCCAAACCTCAAATCCCCTGCAACAAATGAGGTCAATTATCAAGCATTGGAAAGCTAATCCCATAGCTAGTTACTGGAATTTATTTAGCCATATGTAAGTAATGAGCAGCAACTATCTTGTCATCTGTAATTATTGGGAACAATAAAGTTTTTATAAGGAAGCTCTGTTTTTGTTTGGTTTCAATGTCTCACATTGGCCTTGGAACAGTTCCCTGTTGCATTAGAAGAACGAATACATCTATTGTGTTTCAATAAAAGCTATTAGCTGTTATTTATTTTTCTTTTAGGATAAGTTAGTCATAAATGACTATGGTGGTCTCTCTGGGGCTGTGGTCTCTTCTCCACATCCCGCAGGGAGGGGGAGACTTGAACCGGTTTGAGCAAGTTAGGAGGCTCTTTCGGTGTTAAAGAATAATGAAAGACAGACATAAAATAAATTAAAAGCTTGGGCTGGGTGTGGTGTCTGCCCTCTGACTCCAGGGACAGACAGAGAGAGCCTGCCCTCTGGAGGGACAGGCACAGAGAGAGCCAGCTCTGAAAGCTGATTATTATATACTCCAATTACAGGAGGTTACATCACATCTGGGTGGGCCTGAGACATCATGAGATCCATCCCCTTAACACTGGGCCAGAGAGTCAGACTGAGTGACATCCAATATTTTGACTGGTCCCGCCCTCAGGGCATGGCTCTGACCTTGCCCTGGGTCCCAGCTGATGTCAATTAAGCCAAGTGTATTCGAAGGGCCCTTAACAAATTAGTGATTCTCTGATAAGTCATCAGAACCCAATGGTTATCATCAATTTTATTTATTTTTTGGTGGTATGTGCAGATTTGGTCTGCATTTACACCATTCACATTTCTCCTGTCAACAAATAAAAATAAATACTTTCATAGCAATGTTGCCTTCCTTTTTTATGAAAAGTTATATTTATGGTACAGAAAACATTTAATAGATGTAGAATAAACAGTGTACAATAAACAGTGATCATATCTTGCCCTCTTTCTTTATATTTTCATTTTTTAAGAATAAGGAAACACTCGGGCTGGGTAGCTCAGTTGGTTGTAGGATCGTCCCATACACCAAAAAGTTTCAGGTTCGATTCCCAGTCAGGGCACATACAGAAGGCAGCATTCAATGATTCTCTCTCACATAGATGTTTCTCTCTCTCCCTCTGACCCTCTTTCTCTTTCTCTCACTCTTATTCAATAAAATTATCATCACGTGAGGATTAAAAGAAAAATAAAAAACATAATACAATAATAAAGAAATAATACAATACAGTAATAGTCTATATCATTTTCAGTCCAATTTCTCTCGTAATATTTACATTATAAATTTTCTACTCATTTTTCTGATTAGGTCTTTAATCATTTGTTACATATACTAGAGGCCCGATACATGAAATTCATGCATGAGTAGGCCTTCCTTCCCCCAGCTGCCAGCACCAGCTTCCCTCTGGGACCCAGGAACAGGATTCCCCCCTACCCCCCCACCCCACCCCTACCCGACCACCATCAGGAGCCCTGGACCCGGGCATCCCTTGCAGCCCTGGCTTTGTCTGGAAGGTCTTCCAGAAGGATGTTTGCTCTAATTAGCTCTTATTATTATAAATATATATCAATCAACCATATGTAGTATTAGTTCATCTTTCTGGATTAATATACAGGTATATTTTATGTAACATTCTGGAACTTTTGTTTAAATTATCATAAATTTTAAAATCTATCTACTTTGAGACAAATAGTTCTTTATTGATTTTTAACTGCCCTGTAATATTTATTCATATGAGTATTTCAGAACTATGTATGTATTCCTTTTCTAGTGAATATTTACCACATTTTGTTGGTTTTATTTATTATTATTTTTAAAATATATATATTTTTTTACTTCAGAGAGGAAGGCAGGTAGACAGAGAGAAACTTCAATAATGAGAGAGAATCATTAATTGACTGCCTCCTGCACACCTCACACTGGGGATTGAGCCTGCAACCCAGGCATATGACTGGGTTTCAGAGCAGACCGTGACTTCCTAGTTCATTGGTTGATGCTCAACCCCTGAGCAACACTAGCTAGGCATGTGTTGTTGATTTTAAAATGTGCAATAGGCCACATTTAAAATCATTTGAAATCCAAATACAGTGCAAATAATAATGCACATGGCCTTCATCTCCTCTGTGTAGGACAAGGGTCCGCAAACTTCCTGTGTAAAGGGTTTGGTAGTAAATGGTTTGGGCTCTGTAGACAATACCATCTGGGTCATAGCAACTCAACTCTGCCATTGTAACATGCAAGGAGCCAAAGACAATGTGTAAATGAATGTACATGTCTGCTCCCAGTGAAACGGTAATTATGGACACCAAACAATAATTATGGACACCAAAATGTTAATTTCATATTATGTTTATGTATCAAAAATATTCTTTTCATTGTTTTCTAACATTTAAAAAGTGAATAAAAATGATTCTTATCTCATGGGACATATATAAACAGGCAATAGTCCAGATTTCACCCGCTGACTATAACTTCCTGACACCTGGTACACAGACAATATAATGACATACCCTCCTTTATAACATCTATAAAAATTATTTCCTTCTTTAATATAAAACATTTAATAAAATAAGTCAAAAATTAAAAGCTCAGATATTCTACATGATGATGAGCAAACCAGTGACCTAATGAAAAATTCTGGCTCTCGACAGTGACTTGGTCAGAATGCAGAAGTGTCCTGTGTTGAAGTTATTCTGCAGGGACAGACTGTCAGTAGGCAATGCTGGGAGGAGGAACTAACCCAGACTCCTGAGCACAGCAGGATGGCAGCAAGGAGCCCAGGGTGGCCTCTTGGTACTGCCCAGAGGCGCCAGCAGGTGGCGCAGCAGCAGCAAACGCGCCTGGCAGGCCAGCCTGGCAGATCTGGCCAAAGGCTCTCACGTGTGTGAGGGGGACAAGCCTGGGGACCGCGAGTCACAGGACCCAATGGGCTTTCTGGCTCGCGCTGCTGCCTCATCCGTGTCCGCCAGGGTCCCGCGGGCGGAGGAGCCTTTGGAGGCCGAGCCCAGCTGGTGTGGAGCCATCCCCGCTGCCAGACCAAGTGCATCTGCCTGGAGTCCAGGCCACCATCCTGCAGGCGCTCCTCTCCCACATGTGGGCTGGATCCACTTACTCATCTGAGGGGGGAGCTGGAGCTGAAGCTGGTGAGGGGCAGCAATGGGCCAGACCACCTTCCTCAATGTCACCAAGGTGAGTGCCCTCCTGCGCACCTGCCCAGCGACTCCCGCCTAAAAGCCTAGTCGAACCCCCGCCCTCCCCTCCCTGCAACTGTGTGCGGGTTCCAGCCTATTTGGCACCTCCCAGGTGCTGGGACTTGGAGTGTCCCATGTGGTAGTGGCTGTTGTGGGCGGGAAGGGCTCATTCCAAGGGTGAACTTGGGTTTGTCAGGTATTTAAAATGCTTGGAGGATTGGGGTTTCCCTGGGCCTTGCTCTGTGGGGGCAGCCAAGGTGTCACTTTCCCGAAGGGTGGGACTTGGAGAGCCCCAGGGTCCTGGGAGAAAGCAGGAGAGTGGAGAGGCTCCATCAAGTCGCCACCTGGGACCAAGAGCCCCAGTGAGAGACCAAGAGCCCCCTGTGGGCTCCTTCCCTGAGCTGGGCTGGTCCCCTGTCATTCTGGGGCAGGTTGCATGTGCTCCCTGGACCTGGAGGAGTGGTGGCTGCTGAGCTGAGGGGAGGCAGCTGGGGACAGAGTTTCAGCCAGACCCCAGCAGGGCCCCCTGTCTATTAAGCCAGGCAGTGAGGGGTCCTGCTTCTCCAGGGCTTGTGACTCAAGCCAGGAGACAAGACAGATCTGTAGTCCCCAGAAAATTAAGTACCTGGTCAAATATGGTGTGTGTGTGTGGGGGGGGTGTTGTGAGCTGGGGAGAGTGGAGAGGCGAGCTGAGGGAAGGGAATGGGAAGGGGCAGAGCTTATTCCAGGCCAGGAATATGTGTTTTGGAGGGAAGTCAACACTTGAGCCCATTAACAACTTGGAGTTTATTCAGCAGTTGCTGCATTGCAAGGATGATAATTAAATTGTGGTTGGCTGGTTGGCTGGTTGGTTGGTGGGGAGGTTGGTTGGTTTGGTCTCAGAAGATATAAGAGGTAGAGACAATCATCAGTCTTTACTTAGAGCCCAGCAGTGGCCTGACTGGGTCTTGGCTGGTAGAGCCTGTCGTCAGGCTGAGTTTGGAAGTGTTCTGAGAGAGATGGCAGCTCTTCTCCCACCTGTGAGCTGAGGCTGGCATCCTTGCTGCCTAGCAGCTGGCTGTCCAAGGGGCTTAGTGGCAGGAATGATTCACACACAGCTCCCTTCCTCACTGGACAGAATAGGTGACATGTGGCTCTCAGTCCGTGCACTGAGCTAATGTCAGGATGGGGCAGACCCTACATGGAAGTACTTCAGCTTCACAAACCATTTGAGTGAGTTAAATAACAACTCTTCTGTTTTTTAACTTTTAAGGCAGAAGATACAGCCACCTTTTAATTTGATGTTTACAAGAGTTGATTCTTACACCCCAAAAAGTGGCTTCAGCTGAAGTTTTCCATACCTGGGAAGTTACTTGTTGAATTTAAATAGAAGTGACATATAGTACTCAACACATCTGTATTTTCTAAGCCTATTGACACCAATACAAAGAATATGCAATTATGTTTTAAGAAAATAATGCTAAATTTACTAGTTTGGGTTATAGGACAGTTACTAAGAAATGTTTCATAGTATCTACCAAAATGTTATAGGGTAAGTTTTATAGAGATTGTATATTATTGAAATGAGTAGTAGTATAAAACTGTGTTTACATTTTTGTGAAGTTTTGTACCACAAAGTTTAAACCAAGGAAAAGTTTATTATTGTTGAATTATTTAGGAAGATTGTAGAAATCTGAACCTACAATTATTTTTTGAAGCGTTTGTAGAAAACTTATTTAAGAGGTCTAATTTTACCCTCATCCTATAGATGGAGCTAGGAGACCCAGAAAGGGTAAATGAAATCCCCAAGACCACAAGCTATTAATAGCAGAGATCAAATGAGAACCCAGGGCAAGTGCTCATTCTATTTTTCCTGTCAGCCTCTGTAGACCCAGTTGAGGTTAGCACCATAGAGCTGTGACTTAGGAGATCTGAATCCTTTAAAAATCTTTTCTGTATACATATGTTTCTCTTAGGAGTCTTGATAGTATTATTTAATTACTAGAGTCCCAGTGCATGAATTGGTGCACATTGAAAGGAAATTAATTAGAATAAATATTGTAAGATCACTATTTGCCCTTTCTCAATAATAGAAGTGTATACCAAATTCACAATCAACAATGACAGCTGGAGACACATGCAACTGGTGCCAGTGAGATTATATATATATATATATATATATATATATATATATATATATATATATATATATATCTCAAAACTTTCTAATTTAGCTGAACTTTTTCCAGCCTAGTGAAGTGCCCCAATTTTTTTTTCAGGATATTGACAGCAAAAGAGCAGTAAATACCAATATGAAAGCAGATTATTATTGTGGATCATGCAGGGATAACAAAGGGAGAATTATTTAACTATAGCACTGTTTGACTCTATTCTGTGCAGTGAGAAAACCTGAAGTCATATTCAGGTTCTACCATTTCTTGCTTCTTTTCAGTTGGGTCAATTTTTAAAACATTCCAAATCTCCATTTTCTGGCTAATGTAATGAAAACAGGATTCTACCGAGTCTCCTCTCTACCTATTCTAGGACTTTAGAGAGGATCAAATGAGATGAGGCACATGAAAAACACTTCAAAGATATTTGGTGAAAGTGTAAAATGTTTGCACCTGGCTATAAAGCAAGTGGGTGAAGAAAATCCAAGGAGGCTAGTCGCTAGGGAGAGGAAGCCTGGCATTACTATGTGACATCATTACCTGGTGACCACAGCGACCATTTCTGTGCTGGGCTTGCCTGTGGGCTTTGTGCCATGGGTTCGTGGTGGGGCCTGGGTCCCACTTGGGAAAAGCGGAGTGTTGCTTGTGGACTCTGGGTGCGCAGGGCCCTTCCTCTGTAAAGGGCCAGTTCAGGTCACAGCAGCTCCAGTATTGAACATCTGCCCCTGGTGGTCAGTGCTCTTCATAGCGAGTGGTCAGGTGGTGGAATCCTTAGCACATTAGCCTTTTATATATATATATATATATATTTTGCAATAAGAATGGCAAAAACCGTTTTTAAAAAAATTACTGTGGCTCATTTCTGAAATTTATCAAATCTGAAACTTTACTGTAGATATCAGCCTTCCAATGAGGAATTCTTCAAATACAGCCTGAGCTGTGGACCCTGAGGCATCCTACCTAGGAGCCTCTCTTCAGGGTTGCTGACCCGCCCCATCCCCTACCGTGCCTCTAACCCCTGCCCATTATTTTTTCCAAGCAGACCCAGCATCTCCAAAGCCCAGTGTTCTCATTCAGGAGCTGTTGGAGTGCAAGAATGCATTTTAAAGGATATTTCACAACCCAAAGCACTTTTTAAGCTTCTCAAAATAAGTGGATGGTCACTGAACATGGATGCAAAATGCATTTTACACCAAAAAAAGTTACTTAAATGTTTTTTAGAAGATTTTTTCTCATTATCAAAATAATATAGGATTATTAGTACAAACTTAAAAAGAATAGTATAAAGTAAAAGAAATCACTTCTTTCCACTATACAAGGTTAACTACTGTCAACATTTCAAAGTATTTCCTTTTGTCTTTCGTACATTTATATATCCAGATACCTTTTTGAGGTGATACTATTAATTCATTTATATTAATATATGTTGTATTGGCTTCAGACAGGAAAGGAGAGGGAGAGAGAGGTAGTAACATGAATGATGAGAATGAATCATTCATCAGTTGCATCCTACATGCCCCCTACTAAGGATGGAGCCCAAAACCAGGGCATGTACTCTGGCAGGGACTCCATGTATGACCTCCTGGTTCATAGATCAAGGCTCAACCACTGAGCACGCCTCCAGGGCAAGATGATACTATTTGTGATGTGTGTATCCTGATTTGTTTTCTCGTAGTTATGGGGTATTCATTCCACTGCATCTATAACCACTTTTTTCCCATTTATTAAGGCACTGTTTATTTTTCCCAGCTTTATTGATAAATAATCAATATACACCACTGTATACGTTTAAGGCAGAGAGAACAATGGTTTGATTTACCTACATTGTGAAATGATTACCACAATGGGTTCAGCTAACGTCTATTGAAGATGTGACAAACCAAAATTGAAATCTCTAATGTAATTTGAGTTATTTTTTTCTTCCAAGTCAAACCTACAATTGTTACTATTGCAAAAAAGAGCTTGTACTTGGAACTAAAGTGCAGGGTGTGGTGGGTCTGCAGGCTGGGGCCCTACTGCCCTGACCTCTTGCATTTGACCCCTGTGCCTGTTCACATGCAGATCCTTTCTCCTTCCAGACTTCACATGAGGCTGGTGATGGATGTCCTGCCCGTGCTGTACGGGGTTCCACAGTCTGTCTTCCCACCACGGAGTGGCGTAGGTGAGAGCCCCCTGTGTAAGGCTGTGGAGCATATGAAGTTCAGAATCACTGGTGTCTCAGCATCTCTGGGGGTGAACTCAGCGTCAGCATTCGCAGAGCCTATGCTGCCTCCAGGGTGTGCTTTTTGCGGGTCCAGCTCACCCATAACTCCTCTCTCCCTGGATTTCAGCCACCTTACTGGTCCTTCTGCTAGAAGCTCAGGTTCTCTCAGAACCTTACACTCCTCTCCACCCATGAGCTGTATGGAAGCTTCATATAACAGGATGGTTTTCAGGGAAAACTGGCAAGAGAAAACGAAGAAAAATAATCAGGAGTCGCCCCAATACTTTGGAGTCCAGGGCCCCATTTTCTCAGGTCCTCACCAGAGATGGCTTTTTCCTCAGCATTTGAGGGATTTATGCCCAGTCCATGGTGTTAGAGCCCGGCCAGGAGAGAAGGGGGAAGGATCCAGGGCAGCTGCCACTCTGGCTCCCACAGGCCCCTGATCCAGTCCTCTCTCAGTCATTCCCGTCTTGCTCACAGAGCAGTGCTAAGACTCACTGCCTTCAGGACCAATCAGCTCACCAACGTGCTGGTCACTGGTCAAGTTCTCAGTTCGCTCCCCACTCAGCCCACTGCTGCTCTCTCTGGAGTCTGCAGATACTATTCTCTCTGAGACCATCGTTGACATCATTGGGTGGACAGCTGGCCATTGGTCTGCTCCATCTCGGTGGCTCCAGAATGATGTGTTTTCTTCTTTAGAAGAAAAAAGAGCAAGAGTATGGGTCTGGACAGCAAGTAGCCTTTCTGTAGAAATGCATGGACAGTGAGTTTTTTACTCTTAGTACTTTGAAGTGCTATGTGGATTGGCATGAGGTACTTTTATTTTATTATTCTTTCTGGATGTTCTCCCTGAAGGTGACTGAGTTGGCTGGCTGCACAGGTAAAGGAACAAGAGGGTGAGTGTGCTGCCCTGTGTGCCAAGTAGCAAGGAGTTTGTGCTGTTGTGCATTTCTGAGCCTCTCTCACCATGTGAGTCAGGTCTGGCCAGAGGCAAGGATAGCCATGAGGGGCTGCTCCAAGTCCATCCTGACACCACTCGTCTGTCCCACCTCCACACGATTGAGCTGTGCTCATTGCCAGCTAAATCCACAAGCCAGGGGAGCCCTGGAGCCCTCAGTCACTGTGGGAAAGGATGAGCATTGGTGGCTCCCTGGCCCACATCATGGACCAAAAAGAGCAAGATTTTATGGGGTACAGACACTGAAAAGGCCTTCATGACAGCCCTACATTATTACCCTAATGATACAGGTTTGGATGGACAATGACAAACTCCCTACTTGACCACAGAGTAAAGTATGAAACCTTAATGAGTGACACTCCGTCTTTCATCTTCATTTCACCCCTTAAAATAGGGATGTGTTGATTTCATCCACCAGCATTACTTCTTCCATCTTGCATTCAAGTTGACAGGAAAATTGGAGCCATCTATGGAAGGAGAGAGCATATGAAGACAGGGTATTATTTTTACCTTAATTTTGAGCACCACTCTGTTAAGTACAAAGAGAAAAATTATTTATCTTTCCTGACCTTTAAGAGAGCATAGGTATCTTTCCTACAGTTGAGATCTGTAGATGATTAAAAGGCACGTGCTTCCAACGACAATGCTGCCTTCCTTCATCCTTGTCCTTGGGTAGCGTCACTCCTGGGCCCTGTACCCAGGTCCCAACCAAGACACCGAGAAGTGAATCTGCTCTGTCGACGAGACCCTGGCCCAACGTTCCTGGAATGGCACAAAAGGCCCATCCTTGTCACGTGGTGTATGTGGTTTAATGAAGCAGAGGGTCACTGTGGGAGGATTGCACTACCTGTGTTGTGTTTTTTAGATGGTTAAAAGGTTTGAAGCTCCTTTAAGAAACCAGGTGGTACAGTGAAGGAGCTGTTCCCCCCAGTGATCGCATTAGAGGTGGCTGAGACACAGCAGCTGTATTAAAAGCTGTGGAAGCTTCATGATGGGATGAGAACTTAGCTGTGTAGGTGACTGGTCTGGATGGTGGCCCTCAATCCCACTGACCACCAGTTCCTGTGGGCAATTCCTTATACTCAGCCCTGACCCCAACTGGACCTGCTGGACCAGATTCTCTGGGGCAAGACAACCAAATCTGGTTGTCGCCTGTTTTATTTTTTAACCTTTTAAAAATATAATTGTAGATTCCATTATTTATAAGATAACGCAGAGGTAGCCCATGTAATCTGACCCGGTTTCCCTCAATAATATCTTATAAAACTCTCACAACCAGTATATTGACAGTGACCCAACCACCCATGTAGGACCCATAGAAAACAGCTCTACCCGATTCTCCCACACCCAGGACAGTGCCTTCTATGTTTTGGTTTTTTTTTTGGTATATTATTATCACAGTAATATATACACAATGAAATTTACCATTTTAACTATTTTTCAGAGCACAGTCCAGTGGTGGTAAGTGGTCCTTAACACAACTTAACAATCATATTGTTGTGCTGCCCTTACCACCATTGGCTCCATCACTGTTCTCATCTTCTCCAACTGAAGCTCTGTCCCCACTAAACAGCAACTCTGCATCCACTCCCCCATTACTGGTACCCTCCATCTTACCTGTATGACTCTGATGGCTCTAGGGACCTCATGTGAGTGGGATCACACACTATTTGTCCTTTTGTGACTGGCTTATTTCATTGAGCATCATGTCTTCAGGGTCCATCCAGGTTGTAGCATGTGCCACAATGGCCTATTTTTCTAAATTGAATATATTGGGGTGAGATTGGTAATGAAATCATGTAGCTTTCAGGTATACAGTTCGGTAATACATCATCTGTATGTTGAATTATGTGTCTCACCGCCCTCCCCCCGACCCAAGTCAGGTCTCCTTCAATCACAATTTATCCTTCCTAAACCCTCTTCTACACACACCCCTCTCTCTCTGATAATCACCAAACTGTTGTCTGTGTCTATAGGTCTTTTCTTTGCTTAATCCCTTCACTTTTCCCCTAGTCCCCCAACCTCCTCCCCTCTGACAGTATTCAGTCAGTTTTCTGTATCTATGAGCCTTTTTCTATTTTGATTGTAGTTTATTTTGTTCATTAGATTCCACATATAAGTGAAACTATAAGGAACCTGTATTTCTCTGACTGGCTTACTTCACTTCACTTAGCATAATACTCACTGGTTCCATCCATGCTGTTGCAAAAGGTAAAATTTCCTTCATTTTCTATTGTGTGTGTGTAGGTGAGTAGTATTCCATTGTGTTAATGTACCATAGCGTTTTCTCCATTTATCTGCTGCTGGGCACTTGGGCTGCTATGAAATCTTCGCTATTGTCAATAATGCTGCCGTGAACATAGCATTGCATATATCCTTTCTGATCTGTGTTTCAGGTTTCTGCAGAGATATTCTCAGAAATGGAAATGTTAGGTCATAAAGCAGTTCTATTTTTAATTTTTGAAGGAACTTCATACTGCTTTCCACAGTGGTTGCACCAATCTGCATTCCCACCAAGAATACACGAGAGTTCTCTTTTCTCCACATATTCACCAGCACTTGATGTTTATTGATTTATTGGTGATAGCCATTCTGACAGAGGTGAGGTGAAACCTCGCTATGATTTTAATTTCCATTTCTGTAATGATTAGTGATGCTCAGCATCTTTTTATTTGTGTAATAATCATCTACAGATCCTTGCTGGAGAAGTGTCTGTTTAGGTTCTTTGCTCATTTTTAAATTGGATTGTTTTATTTTGTGATGATGCTGAGTTTTTTAAGTTCTTCATAAATTTTGGATATTAAACCCTTATCAGATGTATCATTGGCAAATATGTTCTCCCATTCAGTGGGTTGATGGTTTCCTTTGCTGTGCAACAACTTTTTAGATTGATGTAGTCCCATTTGTTTAGTTTTTCTTATGCTTCTGGTGCCCAAATAGATATATCAGAATAAAAAATATTTCTATGAAAACTTATTGCCTTTATTTTCTTCTAGAATTTTTACGGTTTCAAATCTCACTTTCAAGTCTTAATCCATTCTGCATTTTTTCTTCAATATGGTGTAAGAAGGTAGTCAGCATTCATTTATTTTTCTACTTATGTGTCCAATTTTCCCAATTGCATTTATTGAGTGGACTATCTTTACCACATTGTATAGTCTTGTGTCCTTTGTCAAATAGTAATTGACCATAAGTGTATGGGTTTATTTCTGGACTTTTTATTCTGTTCCGATGATCTTTATGTGCGTTTTATGCCAGTACCATACTATATTTATTACTATGGCCTCGTAGTATAGTTTGTTATCAGGTAGCATGATTCCTCCCACTTTGTTCTTCTTTCTCAAGATTACTCTGGCTATTGGTTTGGTTTTATTTTGTGTGTGTGTGGTTTTTTTTTTGTTTTTTTTTTGTTTTGTGTGTGTGTGTGTGTGTGTGTGTGTGTGTGTGTGTGTTGGGTTTTTTGTTGTTGTTGTTGTTGTTGTTGTTTTTGTACTTCCATATAAATTTTTGTGATATTTGTTGTAGCTCTCTGAAATACGTCACTGGACATTTGAATGTTGTTAATTCTTCCTATCTTTGAACACCATATATGCTTTTATTTATTTGTATCTTCTTCAACTTCTTCCTGTCTTCCTTCCTTTCTTTCACTTTCTTCTTTCTTTTTTTCTTTCTTTCTTCTTCATAATCTTTATTATGTTCAGGGGAATTCCCTCTATTCACATTTCACTGAGAGTTGTTATAATGAATAGGTGTTGTGTTTTGATGCTCTTTCTGCATCTATTGTTATAACCATGTGATTTTTATTTATTTTGTTTACGATGTATCATGTTTTTTATGTGTAGATACTGTACAAAGCTTGCATCCCTGGAATAAATCCCACTTCATTATGGTGTGTAATCTTTTAAATGTATTACTGGATCCAGTTTGCCAATATTTTGTTGAGGATTTTAGCATCTATATTCATCAGGGATATTGGCCTATAATTTTTTTCTTTGTAAAGTCTTATTCTGGTTTGGGATTAGGAGAATGCTGAACTCATAAAATGAGCTTGGGAGTCTTCCCTTGTCTTGAGTGTTTTGGATGAGTTTGAGGAGAACAGGTGCTAGTTCTTCTCTGACTGTTTGATGAAATGCACTGTGAAACCATCCAGTCCAGCACCTGCATTTGTTTTTTGCTGCTTTGTTTATTTCTGCTCTGATCTTTATTATTTTCTTTATTCTTCTCACTTTATGGTGTCTTTGTTTTTCTTTTGCACTAGTTCCTCTAAGTGTCAAGTTAGATGATGTATTTCAGATTTTTCTTGTTTCTTGAGGTAGACCTGTAATGTTAGGAATTTCCCTCTTAGGACTGCTTATGCTGTGCTCCATAGAGTGAGGATTCTTGTGCTCTCATTTCCATGTGTTTCAAGGTATTATTTCATTATTTCCTTGATCTCATTGTTATCTATTCATTGTTTAGTAACATGTCAATTAGCCTCCAAGACTTTCTGTGTTTTACAGGTTTTTCTTTTTCTTTTTCTGTTTTCTTTTTAATCCTATAATTACTAATTTTTATTGTGGTAAAATAAATATAACATTTAGAGTTTTAACCACATTTAAGTATACATCAAGTATATTGACATGCAATTCTCACCACCATGTATCCCCAAATTTTTATGTATTTATTTATTTATTTTTGCTTGTCATTGTTTTTATTTCTCTGTTAATAAATTTATTGGGGCAGGGTGGTTTTAGGTGTGTACAATTCAGTAATAGATCACTTGTACATCAGTTTTGTCTAATTGACTTCTAGTTTTATACAGTTATGACCAGAAAAGATTCTTGATATGATTTCAATCTTCTTAAATTTACTGAGACTGTTTTTGTGCCCTAACATTGGTCTATCCAGATAATGTTGCACGTCCACTTAAAATGAATGTATATTCTACTGCTTCAGGGTGAAATGCTCTGAAGATACCAATTAAATCCATTTGATCTATTGTGTTATTTCTTTCCACTCTTTTTTTTTTTAATTTAAAGACTAGGTGTGAGGCCGCCCTGCACAAGGGTGAGAAGGTGCCCAAGTCTCCCCCCCACCTCTCCCTCCCCCCCCAGCCCCCGCCCGTCTCCCTCCCCCCCCAGCCCCCGCCCATCTCCGTCCACCCCCACCCGCAGGGGCCCCAGCCCAGGGGAGCCAGGGGAGCCTAGGGGAGCCAGGAGAGCATGTCCCACGCTAGGGGGAAGGGAATGCTTCACTGATTTGAGTGTCACCCTTGCGCAGGGGCCAGCCTAATCTCATCTGTATCATTCCAGCTTTAGGGTATGTGCTCCTGCTGCTGCTGCAGAGTCCAGCACCAGGCCACTCTTTGCTTCTTGATTTTCTGTGTGGAAGATCCAGCCATTGATTCCAATGGGATGTAAACATCCCCTACTGCGTCTGTATTATTGTTGAACTCTCCATTTATGTACATCAGGATTTGATTTACACATTTACTTGCTCTTATGTTGAGGAAATACATGTTTGCAAGGGTTATATCCTCTTGTTGGATTGCTCTCTTTATCATTCTGTGGTGTCCATTCTTATTGCTCAATACAGCCTTTGTTTTAAAGTCTGTTTTGTCAGCTATATAGGTTTACCTCCCCGGCTTATTTTTCATTTGTTTTTGCATGAAATACCTTTTGCCATCCCCTTGCTTTTTGTCTGTATATCTTTCATTCTGAGATAGATCTCTTGTTGACTGCATATATATGGTTATTAATTTCTTATCAATTCAGCTACCATGTCTTTTAACTGCAGCAGTCAAGCCACTTACATTTAAAGTGATTATTCGTAGATATGTTTTATTCTTTTAACTCTGTTTCCCTTTTATTCCTTCTTGATAGTTCTGATACTAATGGTTTGGTGGTAACACACTTGTTTTGCTGTTTCTTGTCTAGGAAGCTCTTTATTTCTCCATCAATTTTAAATGACAGCCTTGCTGGGTAAAGTAGTCTTGGTTGAAGGTCCTAGCTTGTCATTATTTTGAATAGTTTGTGCCAATCCCTACTGGCCTGGTATGTTTCTGTAGAGAAATAAGCTGACAATCTTATGGGAGCTCCCTTGGAGGTAACTGACCGTCTTTCTTTGGTTGCTTTTAAGATGTCCTGTCTTTAATCTTTGTCATTTTCATGATGATGTGTCCTGGTGTCAAGCCTTTTTGGGTTCATCTTGTTTGGGACTCTCTGCTTCCTGGACTTGTGTGTCTCTTCCTTCACCAGGTGAGGGAACTGTTCGGTCATTATTTCTTTTAATATGGTGTAGTCCCTTAATCTTTCTTTTCTCCTTGTACTCCTATAATGTGGATGTTGTTAATGTTTCATGTTGTCCCAAAAGTCCCCTAAACAGTCCTCATTTTTAAAAGTTCTTTTTTCTTTTTGCAGTTTTGTCTTCTGTGACTTTGTCTTCCAAATCACTCATTTGATTCTCTCCTTAATCAAATTACTTATTTTCTCTAGTGTATTCTTCATTTCAAAGATTTTACTCTTTATTTCTGACTGGATCTTTTATATGGCTTAAATATACTTTTTCATGCCTACTATCAGTTTTCAAGTTCCTACTGATTTCATCCATTCTTCACCTAACTTCAATTAACATCCTTACAACCATTTTATGTATATATATATGCGGTATCTGGAATATTGCTTGCCTCACTTTGTTTAGCATTTTTTCTGGATGTGTACCCTGTTCTTAAATTTGGGGCATGTTTCTTTGCATTTTGGCTGCCTCTGTGTGTTTCTTTCTTTGTATTAAAATCCAGGCCTTGATAGTGTGGCTTCGTGTAGTAGGAGTCCTGTGGAACCCAGTGGCAATTTCTTCTTGATCATCTGAGTTGAGTGCTCCAGGGATGCCCCGTGTGTGTTATGTGAACCTTCCTGTGGCAGTTGATTCTTGATGGCTGTTGGCCCATGCATGTACTAAGTCGATGCTGAGGCTAGTTGGCTGCGACCACAGTGTACCCTGCCTATAGTATAGTGTATAAGCTGCTGACAGTTGTTGACCACGTGGAGTGCAATTCATCTCAGCGGGGTCTGGTGCCTGCCTAGATCTCTCTTTGGATCTGCCACTTCTGAGGCTAATTGTATCCTTCTCTGATGTGCTCTGAAGCTGGCCAATGGGCTTGTTGGTCCTGAGGCTTCCTGGGAGCGACTCTGTTGCTGAACAATGTCAGATGCTTGATGTGACTGGCCCAGGGCAATCTATTTGCATCTACAAAGCAATTCACAATTTGTGACAGGCACTCCTGAGGCCCAGTAAGCTCAGGAAGGCCCAGGCAGGGCACCAAAGCTGGCTTTTACTAGCACTGATCCCGGGGACAGGTCAGCAAAAGTCCCAGAGCACACCATGTTCTGCCTCCCTGTCTGCCTCCATGTGCCGAGTGCCTGTTATTCTCCCCTAATGAAAGCGTCGCTGGAAGCACTCAAGTTGCATGAGGTAGGTTCTCAGGGAATCCCCAGGTAGAGGTGAGTGGTGTTCACCAGATGGATGCAGGTTCAAGCTCAGTGTCAGTGTTGGGTCTGAGGCCACTCAGCAAATGTCCCAGGGTATACCATGTCCAGCTGCCACCCGCTGGGTCCTCATCATCTTTGAGCAGTGTACAGAAGACACAGACCTGGCATTGTTTGTAGGAGGAGAATGAAAAATCAAAAGAGGCTGCTTCCCAGGATTGAAGATGTCTGGAATCTGTAGTCTGAGATCAGCCGTGTGAGCTTAAGGGCTTTGCAGAGGGTCTGTGGATTCTCAAAGGCCAGAGAGCTGCTTCCTGTTGTAGATGACTCATGGATCCCCTGGGATGCCACAGGGGAGGGAGAGCATGGTGGGATCATGCAGGTGTAATCCAGTCATCATGTAGTGAAAAGTTGAGTCCCCTTATGGGTGGCTGATTTCAGCAGATTCATCCCTCCATTTCTGTCCTAAGAGAACTGAAGCTCTCTCCAGACTTCTGACCACATGCATGCTCACTGGCTTCCCGGGCAGCACTGTCCCTGCCTTCTGTCCTCCAGGCTGGGTGAGCCAGGCTGGCTGGAGTGTAGGGAAGGGAGGATAAAGGTCCATTTGGTGGGTTGAAATGCTGTGAGAACCTTTAAGGCTTAAATTTATTTTTTCTGTGTTGGCTCCCACACTACAAGTAAGCAGCCAAAGTGATGCTTAGCTCACTCTCAAGGAAGCACAGTTCTGCCCTGCACCAGTGCCACACATCACCAGAGCCATGAAGGGAGCTACTGGAGGAAGAAAACAGGGCATTCCTCTCCCAGGAGTGTAACACCCTCACAGGCATGATGCTGTCTGTAGAGCTGACCACTGTTGGAGCGCTTAAGGCTTTTAGGCACAGAGTGTAATTATCTGATTTACATTTTTTAAAGATCACTCTGATTCGCATTTTCATTTTTATTCAAAATTGTTTTACTACTTTAATTTAGTTTCAATTAGGGATGGCATTCAATATTAGTTTCAAGTGTACAAAATAGTGGTTAGACATTTATATAACATATAAAGTCATCTCCTGATAAGTCTAGCATGGGATATCTTTGAAAAGGGTATTAATCGTATTCATGAGGGCTCCACCCTCATAACCTAATCAACCTCAAAAGACCCACCTTTCATTTACTTTTAATCAACCGTATTTGGGTGACATTCATTAATGAAATTGCATAGGTCAGGTGTGCAATTCTAAATTGCATCATCAGTAGATTGCATTGTGTGTTCACTGCCTTCAAGTCAAGTCTCCTTCCATCACCATTTATCCCCCCTATTCCCTCTTCTCCCTCCCCCACCTGTCACCCACCAACCCTACCCCCTACTCCGCACAGGCCACCACCACCTGCCACCCGACAACCACACCCAGCCCCCACCGGACTCACCACACCCCCAACCCACAGCCCCCTCCTGCGACCCCATACCACCCACGTGCCAGCTCCCATCCCCCACCACTACCGCTCACCCCTACCTCAAACTCTTACCCACACCCCTACCCACACCCCACAACCCACACCTCACACCGCACACCACCCCCCTGATTCTTGACCCCCCATTCCCCAGTCCACACGCCCTAGCCCCCACTCCCCTCCCACCACCCCCACCTACCATACCACCCCCCACCTCCCCACCCCCAACTCCCACTCCCATCCCCCACTTCCCACTCCTAACCTCCCACCCCCACCCCCCTTCCCCTGTTTGTGATTTGACATTTGAAATGATATTTGAGATGTGTCTTGAGAGCACAGGTAGGACTTAGACAGATGAAGAAGGTGAGAATGTACTTCAGGTACAGAGAGTGGACACTCAGCCTAAAGGCAGGAGAGATGAACACTGGAGAGGCCAGAGCATATGCCCCTCAGATGCCTGTGAGTGAGGGGTCAGGCCAGGGAAACAGAAGACCCTGGCATGGAAGGAGAAGGCAGAGGGATAAGGTGACCAACCACAGAGTGGTCAGAGCAGCGGAGACAGCAGGCCATCCATGGGAAGGCAGGGCAGTGGGGGCAGGGGACCAGGGGAGGGACCAATGGACAGGGAGGACAGGGAATGCTGTGAAGGGGCAGGGCTGGGGAACAAGGGCCCCACCATGGGGGAACAGGGGACTCTCCATGGAGGGGTGTGTTTCCCCTGTTACCTATCTCTACTCCCCTGTCCTCCCTTCCCTGGCCCCTCCATGGATGGTGCCCTAACCTCACTATCCTGCTCAGACTATGTGGGGTCCTTTGTCCTCCCTGCCCTGCTACCTCGCGGGAGGATGTCCTCTCTCCCCTGCCCTGCCATCTATTTAAGGACCTGTGCTGAAATCCTTGCTGTCTCAAAGTAGGGTTCTCTATGCCCCCAGCCTCTCCCCTCCATGGAGATTTCCCTGTTCCCTCTCCTGCATGACCTGTCCCTCTATGTAGGATTCTGTCTCCTCCCTGCCCTTCTCCCTCAAACTGGGGTTACCTTTCCCCACTGCTTGCCCCCTCAAAGTGAGGTTCTCTGTCACCCTGCCCTGCCCCTTCCATGAAGGAAACCTTATCCTCCCTGCCCATCCTCCTCAAAGTGAGGTTCTCTACACCCCTGGCATGTCCCATCCATGGAGGGTTCCCTGCCTCACCTGTCCTGAAGCCTCCATGGAGGTTTCCCTGTCCCCACTGCCCTGCCCTCTCCCTGGAGTGTCCCCTCTCCTCCCTGCCCAGTCAACTCCATGGAGGATCCCCACTTTCCCTGCCCTCCCCCCTCCATGAAGATTCCCCTCTACTCTCTGACTGGCCAATCATACAGGGTCCCGTGTTCCAAGTCCCCACTGCCCTGCCCTATCAATGGAGAGTTCCCTGTTCCCTATACCCCCTTCACTTCCCCCTCCACATAGAGTTCCCATTCCCACTATCCTTGCCTTCCATGGAGGGTCCTCTCCTCCCTGCCGTGTTACCTCCATGGTAAGTCTCCTCTCCTCTTTACCTGAAACATCCATGCATTGTCCCCTCTACTCTTTATTCTCTCCCTCCATGGAAGGTCCCTTCTCCTCCCTGTCGTCTCCCCTCCATGGAGGGTCCCTTGTCCTCCCTGCCCAGCCCACTCCATGGAGGGTCACCTCTCCTCTCAGTCTTCTTCCCTCAATGCAGTGTCCCCTCTCCTCCCTGCCCTACCCCTCCATGGAGGGTCCCCTGCCCCACCTGTCCTGTAGCCTCAATGGAGGGTTCCTTGCCCACTGCCCTGTCTCCTCCACGGAGGGTCCCCACTTCCTCTGCCCTCCTTCCTTCATGCAGTGTCCCCTCTCCTCCCTGCCCAGCCCATTGTTTGGGGTTCCCTGTTTCCCGTCCCCACTGCCCTGCCCCCTCCATGGAGGGTCCCCTCTCCTCCTCTCCCTTCCCACTCCATGGAGGTTCCCTTGTCCTTCCCGCAGAGCCACTTAAATTGAGGGTCCCCTCTTCTCCCTTCCCTGTCCCCTACACTCCCCCCTCCATGGAGGATACCTTCTCCTTCTTGACCCATCGCCTCCATGGAGGTTCCCATCTCTTCCCTGCCCTTCCTCTCCCTGGAAATATCCTTCTCCTCCCTGATCTGTCCCCTTTATTGAGGGTCCCCTCTCCTCCCTGTCTAGCCCATCCCTGTAGGGTTCTCTGTCCCCGTCCCTGCCCTCTCCTCCCTGGCCTGTACCCTCCACTGAGGGATCCTTCTCCTCCCTGAACTGTGGCCTCCGTGGAGGGTCCTGACTCCTCCTTACCTGTCCCCTCCATGGAGGGTTCCAATAACCCTACACTCCCCCCTCCATGGAGGGTACCTTCTCCTCCATGACCCATCTCCTCCATGGATGTTCCGATCTCCTCCCTGTCTTGTCCCCTCCAGGAAGGGTCCCATCTCCTCCCTGCCCTTACCTCCATGAAGGGTCCCCTCCATGAAGGGTTCCCACCTCCTCCCTGCCCTTCCCATGCATGGAGGGTCCCCTCTGCTCCCTACCCTGCCCCCTCCTTGGAGGGTCCCATCTAATCCCTGCCCTTTCCTCCCATGAAGGATCCCACCTCCTCCCTGCCCTTCCCCTCCATGGGGGGTCCCATCTGCTCCCTACCCTGCTCCCTCCATGGAGGGTCGCCTCTCCTCCCTGCCCTTCAGCTCCACTGAGGGTCCCCTCTGCTCCCTACCCTGCCCCCTCCATGGAGGGTACAATCTCCTCTCTGTCCTGCCCCTCCATGGAGGGTCCACTCTCCTCCCTGCCCTTCCCCTCCATGGAGGGTCCCCTCTGCTCCCTACCCTACCCCCTCCATGGAAGGTACAATCTCCTCCCTGTCCTGCCCCTCCATGGAGGGTCCCCTCTACTCCCTTCGCTTCCCCTCCATGGAGGGTCCCATCTGCTCCCTACCCTGCCCCCTCTATGGAGGGTCCCATCTCTTCCCTGCCCTTCCCCTCCATAAAGGGTCCCCCTTCCTTCCTGCCCTTCCGCTCCATGGAGGGTCCCCTCTCCTCCCTGCCCTTCCCCTCCATGAAGGGTCCCATCTCCTCCATAACTGTCCCTTCCATGGAGGGTTCCCTGTAACCACTGCCCTGCACCCTCCATGGAGGGTCCCCTTTTGTCCCTGCCCTGTACCCTCCATGGAGAGTCCCTTCTCCTCCCGGCCCACCCCTCCATGGAGGGTCCCTTTCCTCCCTGCATGTTCCCTCAAAGGAGGGTGCCCTGTCCCCACTGCCCTGCACCCTTCATGGAGGGTCCCCTTTTTTCCCTGCCCTGTACCCTCCATGGAGAGTCCCTTCTCCTCCCGGCCCACCCCTCCATGGAGGGTCCCACTCCTCCCTGCCTGTCCCCTCCATGGAGGGTCCCCTCTCCTCCCTGCCCGCTCCCCTCCATGGAGGGTCCCCTCTCCTCCCTCCCCTCTCCCCTCCATGGAGTGTCCCCTGTACTCCCTGCCCTGCCCCCTCCATGGAGGGTTTACTGCCTCCCCTACCCTGTCCTCTCCATGGAAGGACTCCTTCCCCCTGCCCTGCCCCCTCCATGCAGGGTCTTCTGGTTCCCTGCCCTGTCCCATCACTCACAGGCTCTGAGAGGCATGTGCTCTGGTCCCCAGTGTTCATCTGTCCTGCCTCCAGGCCGTGTCCACTGTCTGCACCTGAAGCACATCTCACCGTCTTCATCTGCCCAAATCCTCCCGGGCTCTCAGGACACATGTCAAATATCATTTCAAATGTCAAATCACCGAGTGATCTTTAAAAAATATAAATCAGATCCCCCTATTCTCGTGCCTAAAAGCCTTCCTGCTGTGACAGCATTTTCAACCCACACTAGGGCCCTCTATGCCCCCCCCCTCTGCTGTTCCCAGCCAGCCTGGCTGTCCTTGCCCTGGGGCACTGCCTCTCCTTTTGGGGTGGCTTCCCCAGGTCTCCATGGGGCCAGCTCTGTCTCAACAGCCATGTCTCAGTTTAAATATGTTGGGGAGCCCTTTCCTAAGCCTTCTGGGGAGTCACTTTGCTCAGGAGCCCCCATCTAGCCCTATGGTATATCACCTGGCAGTAGGTCACAATAGTAACAGAGGTCAGAATGGTAAGACAGGTCATAGAGGTAACCTAGCCACCATGCCAGGTCAGCCATGTGGGCCAACCTCTCAAGTTTTCTGGTGGTGGTGTTGTTAAAAATCAGTGAATAAACATTTATTGACACCAACACACCCCAGGTCCTCTACAGAAAGCACAGGAGGTGTGTCTCCCCCCGAGGTCCTGGCCCTCAGTAACCAGGTGTTCTTCAAAGTGAAAACTGGCTGGGAAGGAGGGGCAGAGAAGCCAGGGAGGGACCCCATTTGAGTTGCTGGCTTTGAGGCTGGAGGAAGGGATCAAAAGCCAAGATTTTTGGGAGCCCCAGGAAGCTGGGAGTGGCTTTGGCAGGGAACAGAAGGGAACTGTGCCATAAGGAAGGGAATCTGCCACCTCCCCATGAGCAGGCCCCCGGAGGCCTCCTGGGAGGAGGGCAACCCAATGAACCACCTCAGGTTTCTGACCCACAGCACCTGGGACCCCACACTTTGTCCTGTGAACCTCTGCCTTTAAAGTCATAGGTCAGGGCACCAATAGAAATCCTTTGTGTCCCTGTCGCTCCCTAGTCATATAAGCTAAGTCTGTTTTCTTCATGGCTCTTCCTGTCCTCTGAAATAAAGTGTGGCCTTGGTTCTTGTTCACCTGTCTGTCTCTCAGGCCCTCTCAGCACCTGAAAGGTGACCTGTGAAGGCCCTGCCCCGAGATCCAGGTAGACATCACACACTTGCTGAATGAATTCCTGAGCAAAGAGCTCTTTTTTGATTTCCTTTATTTCATATTTGTAATAAACCTGATTCATTAACATGTACATACATATGATATCTTAATCCTCTTTAGGACATCCCACATAGATTCATGAATTTTTAAAATATCTTAATTTTTTGGTCAAAACCCACGTCTCAATTTTTTGTTCAGAAATGCAGTAGCTGCTTTATGACCTGCCTTGGGGAGGAGAGGGCTCTGACTGAAGACCAGGTTCACGCCAGGATGTGGCTCCTGTTCCTGGTCCTTCGCAGGCCAGCCCTTTTGGCCTCTGGTGACCAGTTTACCCATGATGCACCTTTACACCTCATCTTCTGTTCACCAGCCTGGTGTTGCTTCCTGAGTTGGGCACAAGGTGCAATATACAGATCCTGTCACATAGAACTCACACCTAAAACCTGTATGTTCTTGTTGACCAATGTCACACTAGTGGATTTAATAGATAAAAATATTCTTTAAAAAATCACATATTAGTTATTTTGCAGATTGAAACTGGTTCAGGGAGATGAAGTGACTGGTCTGAGGTTCCCCAATATTCCCACTGCTCATGATTCTGAATGCCCAGCACTTTCTTCTCTTTCTCCCATTAGAGTTCAAAGGCCCTGCCTTTTAGAAATCCAAAGAAGCTGAAAAAACAGTAGGAAGCTTCAGACCTCCTTTAGAAAGCAAACTTTAAGTCGGCAGAGTGGAACATCTTCTCTGTCAGTGTTTCTTTGCTTCTTTCTTCATTCATTTGCCAAATGTATGTTTTACAGACATTTCTAGAACTGACCTTTTCAGTACTGGATCTCCCTCTCAGAAGGTGCCTAGGCCTGTGCTGGGACCAAAGAGCCCCCAGTGCTGAGTGGGAATTCAGCAATGACTTTTGAAGGTTTCTTTTTAAGAAATACATACAAATTCTGATTTTACTTTAATCACTAGATACAGTGGAGCCTTGACTTACTAGTTTAATTCATTCTGAGACCAAGCTCGTTAAGGAGCTCGTTAAGGTGCTCCTTAACTCAAATTACTCTGTCAACTCAATGCAAAAAATCAGCCAAGAGACAGCTGGTATCTCAAAAAACTCGTTAGTCGGGGACACTTGTAAGTCAAGGCCCCAGTGTACTAGGAAGGGTTCTCTCCTCACAAGAGCCTTTATGCTATTTTCACAAGACACTTGCTCAGTGTCTGGTGAAAGGAAGCTCAGCTTATTTCACAGAAACACAACAGCTAAAACCACAGCACTATTTTCATAATAAGAAATTTCCTTTGCACATTGTAGCGAGGAAGAAACACCTTTAAGAAGAAATGTCAGATAGAGTTACAGTTTTGCATGAATAAAGATAAGTAGGGCTCAAAGTTGCAAATATATTCAGTATGTTAAATGTGCAGAAGAAATATAGCTTATTTACTTGTTTCTAAATGAATTTGCTCTTGAGTCCCCCACCAAAGGATAGAGGGGAGAGGAGCAAAAGAAAATATTTAGCCCAGTTTAATATCTGAGTTCAGCCTCATGAAGGGAATCCTGTCTTTAAATGAACCCAGTGCCTTTCCCATTGGTGTTATATGGGATGGGAGGCGGAGCTATTTTGTTTTTCTGGCAACAGGGGCAGAGTCTTTGTATCTCCTGTTGTCTCTCAGGGAGTAGCTAGCCTGGGTCCCTGCCTGGGGTCCTACTCCAGGTTTCCCTCTGGAGTTCTACTCACCCAGAGAGTGAGGACATGCAGCATCCCTCCTGGGGGCTCCCAGTCTGCCCAGATAATCCCAGGGGAGCAGTCCTCAGCCCTCCAATTCTAACCCCAGTGTCTGTGTGTCCCCCTCTCCCCTCTGAGAGTCCTGGCTGCAGAGGAGGGGGCAGGAGGCATCTGCAGTTCCCTGTCCTCAATCTCTTCATTTGTTCCCACAGTTACCAGAGCTCAGAAGGCTTTGCTTCTCCTTCCTATCCATAAAGACCTTCCCCTATGGAAAATTTGAGAACATTGGAATTCAGGGCAGGTAAATGCTTTTCAAGAGCATGCAAGTGTATACAAAGTATTTGAGAAAATTAATTTCGAAATTCCACATTTCTTTTAGGTGCTGCTTTCACATTTGGTCTGCCTGACGAGTCATCTGTGATTATTTTTTTTCCATCTCACCTTTCACAGTCTCTTCTCTCATTTTAGTTAAGAAAACCATGCCTTCCCCACCTCCTCCCAGAAATCTTACCATTGCCCCTGGGGGTGACACTCTCCAGCCCTCTGAACTATGAGTGCATGCCAACTAATGGCACTGCATGAAGCAAACCCTATCTGAGAAGGAATTCTTAGGGTAATCTGAAGGCAGCAGGAAAAACAAAAGCAGAGACTTCAGAGGTAGTTGGAGCCTCGGTCACCTCCAGCTACACAAATGTTAAACACAGCCTGACACCTGGCCAGACAGTGTAAAATCTCACAGTGCTCAAAATGGTTGATAAAAGGGAAAAATGGATTAATTTTTTGTTAAATAAACATCAGCATAATAAGAACTAAAAAAACCTAGTTTTCTTCCATAATTCAGGCACTTTACATGTATTGTTCTAATCCCAAAATGGTCCCCATGTGCCTCTCATTTTAGAAAGCAGAGAACTGAATTCAGAGAACTGAAGACAGGAGGCCAGAATTGGTGGGGCTCCAAATCCAGCCAAGTCAGCTCCCCCAGAGCAAGCTGCCTCCTGTGTCCAGGTTTTCCTTGTCCTCCCTGATGGAAAGTATGAGTTTCTGTTCCTAAGACTCATGCTGGTGTCTTCATGAATTTCAACCAATTTCCTAAAGAACCAGTGGGAAAAGAATTTTTACGGTTAAGGACTAGCAATAGGGATACAGAGGAGACTCTCATTCAGAACAATTGGAGCATAGAAAATGTTTATAGATCTGCTTCCGAATAAATGAATGAATGTCACCCTGGGCTCAATGTTTAGACAGGTGCAGCTACAGAGAGAATCCAGAGACCACTCCGCTGCTCTGTAGACATGGGAGCATCCTACGAATGACACTTGCCTTGACACCTGCCTTGGTGACAAGAATTATGCAGACGGCTTGAGCGGATATACAAAACATTTTATACATCGAAAAAATCTTTAGTTGTGTTTTTTTTTTAAGTGAATTACTGAATCTTCTGAAACTTATTTTGGCTTTTGCAAAAGTTCAAAAAATTTCACATTCTTTTTATAGTTTCTTCTTTTATTCATTTTTCCCCTGATATTGGAAAAAGATAAAAAATAAAGGCATGTTCAAAGAACATAAAATCTGCCATAATTTCACATCCCACAGTTAACAGATAATAGTATGATCTTTTTTCTTTGTTTCTTTTACATATATATATATATATATATATATCTTATAAAATTGCAAAATTTGGAATTATATATTCAAATGTGTATATACATATATTTATGAAAATATAAGTACACATACTTTTTGCTTCCTCTTGTTCTTAATATTATGCCATAAACCTTCCTGCACATTCTAAGAAAAGACTATTTTAATGGCTTTGTAATATTCCAGCATATGTTTAAATCACAATTCAGAGAACCCAAACTCTATCGCTGGACATTTAAGTTTTTTCCACTTGTTCAGCATTATGAATAATAGGAAGAATCAGCACTTTCTAAAACTTTCTCCATTTTTTAAATGAAAGGAAATTAATTTTAAAATCACTAGAAAATCTGTGAGAATAGAAATGTTTTATTTTGCACTGCTCAGCAGTGTACCCAGCAGCCACATATGGCTATTGAGCTCTTGATAGGTGGTTAGTGCCACTTAGGAGTGTGATTTCTCCTTTTACTTCATTGTAAATTAGCCTCATGTGGGTAATGACTACCTTATTGGTCACAGCAGAACTTGAGAGCGCCGAATCCTAAGCACTAGACCACCAGAGACTGTGGTACACATAATGAACAACATAAACTGATGAACAAAAACAGATCCAGAGACAGAGAAACATCTATCAGACCACCAACCTCAGAGGGAATGTAGGGGAGGGTGGAGGTAAGAGGGAGAGATCAACCAAAGGACTTATTTGCATGCATATAGGCCTAACCAATGGACACAGACAACAGGGAGGTGAGAGCATGAGTGGGAAGGATGGGGAGGGTAATGTGGGGATAAGAACACATTTGTAATAACTTAATCAATAAATAAATCTTAGAAAAACAAACAAACAAACAGAAACCAACAAAGCAGAACTTGACACTTGGGAGCTCAATGCACTGCTTTGAGAATTTGCTTGTATGCAGGAATACCCCCATCTTGTGGTCTTTTAGAATATTGCTTCTGAAATATTGGGAACTTAGGTGTATTAGCAAGTATGAGCAAGTATTTTTTCTTATAACTTCAGAAGGTTCATAAACCATAAGAGTCATCTGGTAGATTATGTAAAGTATCTGGAAGTTTAAAGACTGGGGTGACTAAAAGACAGTGAGTACACAGGGCAAATGAATTGCAGAGGACAGTAAATATTTAGAAAAACACTAAGAATAGAGTCACTCTTTTGATTGGGACACAGGGAGGACTTTAAACAGAGGGACCTTGTTATCTTCCAAGTCCAACAATATTACTATTTGCAGATAAGGCTTCATATGGTTATTCCTAGAATTAGTATAATTGGGAAATGATCACATTTAGGCATCAAGGATATCTTTTTCCAAGAATGGCGAAATGTGAAGAGTTCCTGGAAGTTGGTTCATCCTTGAAATACCCTTGAAACAGATTTCATTGGAGATTTATCCCTAAAGCACACCCCTTTGGGGCATGTTACCAAATATCCAGGATGCTACTTTAATATCCAGGTTTCAGAGCAGACCGTGACTTCCTAGTTCATTAGTTGATGCTCAATCACTGAGCAAGACTAGCTAGGCATATTTTGTTGATTTTAAAGTGTGCAATATGCGACATTTAAAATCATTTGAAATCCAAATACAGTGCTAATAATAACGCACACGGCCTTCATCTACTCTGTGTAGGACAAGGGTCCGCAAACTTCCTGTGTCAAGGGTTTGGTAGTAAATGGTTTGGGCTCTGTAGACAATACCATCTTGGTCATAACTACTCAACTCTGCCATTGTAACATGCAAGTAGCCAATGACAATGTGTAAATGATTGTGCATGACTGCTCCCAGTAAAACGGTAATTATGGACACCAAACAGTAATTATGGACACCAAAATGTTAATTTCATATTTATGTATCAAAAATATTCTTTTCATTGTTTTCTAACATTTAAAAAGTGAATAAAAATGATTCTTATCTCATGTGACATATATAAACAGGAAATAGTCCAGATTTCACCCGCTGACTATAACTTCCTGACACCTAGTACACAGACAATATAATGACATACCCTCCTTTATAACATCTACAAAAAAATTATTTCCTTCTTTAATATAAAATATTTAATAAAATAAGTCAAAAATTAAAAGCTCAGATATTGTACATGATGATGAGCAAACCAGTGACCTAATGGAAAATTCTGGCTCTCGACAGTGACTTGGTCAGAATGCAGAAGTGTCCTGTGTTGAAGTTATTCTGCAGGGACAGACTGTCAGTAAGCAATGCTGGGTGGAGGAACTAACCCAGACTCCTGAGCACAGCAGGATGGCAGCAAGGAGCCCAGGGTGGCCTCTTGGTACTGTCCAGAGGCGCCACCAGGTGGCGCTGCAGCGGCAAACCATCCTGGCAGGCCAGCCTGGCAGATGTGGCCACAGGTGCCCACATGGGTGAGGGGGACAAGCCTGGGGTACCGTGAGTCACAGGAACCGCTGGGCTTCCTGGCTCCTGCTGCTGCCTCGTCCGGGTCTGCCAGGGTCCCGCGGGCGGAGGAGCCGTTGGAGGGCGAGCCCAGCTGGTGTGGAGCCGCCCCCGCTGCCAGACCAAGTGCATCTGCCTGGAGTCCAGGCCACCATCCTGCAGGCGCTCCTCTCCCGCATGTGTGCTGGATCCACTTGCTCATCTGAGGGAGGAGCTGGAGCGGAAACTGGTGAGGGGCAGCAATGGGCCAGACCACCTTCCTCAATGTCACCAAGGTGAGTGCCCTCCTGCGCACCTGCCCAGCGACTCCCGCCTAAAAGCCTAGTCGACCCCCCCTTCCCACCCCCCCCCAACTGGGTGCGGGTTCCAGCCTATCTGGCACCTCCCAGGTGCTGGGACTTGGAGTGTCCCATGTGGTAGTGGCTGTTGTGGGCGGGAAGGGCTCATTCCAAGGGTGAACTTGGGTTTGTCAGGTATTTAAAACGCTTGGAGGATTGGGGTTTCCCTGGGCCTTGCTCTGTGGGGGCAGCCAAGGTGTCACTTTCCCGAAGGGTGGGACTTGGAGAGCCCCAGGGTCCTGGGAGAAAGCAGGAGAGTGGAGAGGCTCCATCAGGTCGCCACCTGGGACCAAGAGCTCCAGTGAGAGACCAAGAGCCCCCTGTGGGCTCCTTCCCTGAGCTGGGCTGGTCCCCTGTCCTTCTGTGGCAAGTTGCATGTGCTCCGTGGACCTGGAGGAGTGGTGGCTGCTGAGCTGAAAGGAGGCAGCTGGGGACAGAGTTCCAGCCAGACCCCAGCAGGGCCCCCTGTCTATTAAGCCAGGCAGTGAGGGGTCCTGCTTCTCCAGGGCTTGTGTCTCAAGCCAGGGGACAAGACGGATCTGTAGTCCCCAGAAAGTTAACTACCTGGTCAAATAGGGTTTGTGTGTGTGTGTGTGTGTGTGTGTGTGTGTGTGTGGGTGTGTGGTGGGGGGCGGGGGGGCGGTGAGAAGCAGAGGAGCCAACCTCTCCTTTGGGGGAGCCAGTGAGAGGCGCCTCCAGTCCAGTGGTTGGCACTGGGGACCCAGGCCGTGAAGGAGCTGGGGCAGATTGTGTGGCTGGCTGTTTCTCTGACTGCCTCCCACCCCCCCCCCCCCACCGAGTCCTCAGAACCCCCGCCTTCAGGTGACTCCTATTTGCTGGCCTGTGGCCTGTGGGTCCCAAGCAGCTGGGCTGAGGCCATGATGGCCCCTGTGTTCACGGACGTGCACCAGAAGGCAGCTGTGTGTGTGTGGAGGGGGGGGGGCCGTATTTGGTGGCCTGGCTCTGCCCAGAGACAGGCTCTGGGGAGGCAGGGCTGCCGCAGGGCGCACTGGGTGGGCCTCGGGCTCAGCATGTCTCAAGTTGGGCTTCGCATACCGCCCCGCCTTCAGCAGCTTCCCCCGCAGGGGCTGACAGAGCTGGAGGGCATCCTCCCTTTGCTCCTGGCGGGTGTAGCTGGTGTGGAGGCTGAGGGAGGGAGGTTCACAAAGGTAGGTCAGCGGGGTGGATGCCAGAGGTGCCAGGGGGCTGAGAAGTTGTGGGAGGCAGGCAGACCAGTTGGACAGGCCCTGCCAAGACCCAGGGACAGGGGTGTCGGGGGGACCTGGGATGAGAACAGTCAGCTAAGAGGGGTGGGCACATTCCAGATCCATTCCAGACCCAGGTTCAGGGGAGCGATTACCTGTGGGAAGGAGAGAGAGAGGAGGGGTCCAGCCCGCACCCCAGGTTTTGGCTTCTGTGATTGACAGCTGGTGGCCTTGCATAAGCAGGGAGCCCAGAGGAGTCAGGGACAGTGGAGAAGCCTGCAGCCCAGGCAGGGGGTCTAAGGCAGCGACCTCAGGCCTGAAGCTCAGGAGTGGTCAGTGCTGGGGAGCTGGTGGCTCAGCCCTGCAGAGGAGCAGGGAGGGGGCTGCCTCCATGGTGGAACCCGGGAGCGAGCACACAGAGAGCTCCAATGACTGTTTGTGGGAAGGATGTGGGGGGACCCAGGGACCGGCCAGTGTGCGCCCTGAAGAGCTGTCCCAGAGGGGAGAGAATCAGGGGATAGAGTCTGAGAGCTCCCAGGGGTGACCGGTCAGGTTCAGACCCTGCAACAGCCAATGGCGGAGGGGAGGCGGCCTGCAGGGGTCCACATGCTCAGTTTGGCTCCCATCTTTGGGGAGGGCAGCTCGCAGAGGGGGCGGCTCCCCCAGGGGCAGGGCCTTGGAAAGAAGGGGAAAGGAGGCCACAGGAAGCACCTTACAGAAGAGGCTGGTGAGGGAGGAGGGACACGCAGGCGGCAGCTGGACGGGCCGCCACGAGGTCAGGTCAGGGGGGATCTTCACCTGCCGTCCTCCTCCCTCCTCGGCCTCTTCCTAGTTGAGTGGCCTTGGAATACCCAAGGATCATTGTAAGCTGAGCTCCTGCTGTGATAGAAATCCCAAATCAAAATGGGATTCCACTTAGAGGGACTTAAAATACACCAAGGCCTGGGAAGAGCGGCTGCCTGGGAAACAGGAAAACTGGCTTCCCCTTCTCTGGCCTCCTGGCCGAGGGAGGTCTGCATTCCAGGGGCCCAGGACCCGGGGACGGACGCAGGGACCCCGGAGCCCGGGCATCGCTGCCAGTGACGAGCGGTGAGGAAATGCAGGACTCAATTCTACTCCAACTCATTTTATTACAAACCCATCCTTGTGTTCCACAATCAATGGCTAATCAGTACAGGTCACAGCACTCGGAGACAAAACACTTTTGCACACCCAGTTCTTTGTCAGCACATTAAGGCCAAAGGAAAACCTCTTTATAGAGCCCGGGTCCCCAGGCCAAGCCCATCCCAGGAGAGCACCTTAGGAAACCGGAAACCATGTGTCAGGAAACCGGCCATATACACACTAGAGGTGTGACTCCCAAAGAGAACGATTGATGCCAACTGATGTCAATATAGGCTGTCCCCCAAAAAGGTAAAGAGAGGTAGGGCTGCTGATGGAAAATGAGTCCCCATTGTAGGTAAATAGGGGCTGTCCCCCAAAAAGTTAGAGGTTGGGCTGCTGATGGACAATGAGTCCCCACTGGATGTAAATACGGGCTGTCCCCCAAAAAAGTAAAGTGTGTTGGCCTGCTGATGGAAAATGAGTCCCCATTGGTTGTAAATATGGGCTGTCCCCCAAAAAGGTAAAGAGAGGTTCGGCTGCTGATGGACAATGAGTCCCCATTGAATGTAAATACAGGCTGTCCCCCAAAACAGGTACAAAGAGGTCAGACAACTGATGGAAAATTCTCTCTATTGAATGTACATGTAGTATCCCCCCAAAATGTAGACACATTAACAGCTGATAACGCACTTAATTTTCACTTCTTTTCAGTTTGAACAGATTTGAAGAAATCAGTGAAGACGGTAGGATTTGAACGAAGACCATGTCTCCACAGGACTTTTTATGGGGACACAGAAAAGATAAAGTTGAGGGGACCCAACACCCAGCAATCGAGGAATTGAGGGCAGCTATTGAGAGAGATGCATACAGACACCGAACCGAAGGAATGATTCTTGATGTTTGCGGCTCCGTGGCTGCGTCAGTTCTGGTCCAGGCGCTGCTGCTGCTGAAGCAATGGAACCGCAAACACCGAGAATCGCTGCGTTCGGTGTTTCTGCGCATCCTCTGTCCACAGCGGCCCTGGATGCCTGGACTGGGGCCCGTTCGGGACCAGACACTTCATCCTGGATGTGTCCCCATCACACAGTCCAGAGGACACATCTTCTTGGTTCCAAGCTGAGTCTGGCTTCACCCATTACGTCAAATCCGCTCACCCTGAAAGGAGGGAAAACTGAGTTCTCAGCTGTTAAAGTGCGTGTACATTTGGGGGACAGCCAGCCTGTGGTACATCCATTTGGGGGACACCTCAAAACACATATATTCCATGAGTGCCTACACGGGTATGGAATGTAGTAAATTGGGTTTCTATCCCGGGGAGTGACTCAGAAACAAAGACTCAAAGTGTCATCCTCGATGGTGGACACCGGGGGCTACAGCCGCGTTAGCGACCAGGCTGCACCCGCCTCTCGCACACGCTCCCCTCTGCACACTGTGGCCTCTGCTGGGAGGGGCGGGCAGGGCTTCTCTGCACCAGGCGGGGCAGAGCCCATGATGGTAGAAAAGTGAACCCGGGGGGCAGGTCCGGGGCCCAGGAGCCAGCTGGAGAGAGGCACAGCCTGAGGCCACCTGCCTGGACGGCCCCGGGCTCAGGAGTGTGGTGCCCAGGCCTGGCTTGGCAACGCTCTGGGGTAACAGTGAGCCTGACTCCAAGGTCCACCCAGGGCTGCGAGGTCTTGGTCGTCTGGCCGGTCTGGGCTTCCCCGTTCCAAAGTCGCTCCCGGCCCCTCAGGCCGATGGGAGAGGGGGCCCTGGTGGTCAGAAGGGGTGTCAGGAGTTTGAAGGCTCAGGGGCTGCGAGTCCAAAAGACCAGTCGCCTATGGCCACGCTCATCGTCTGAGCTCCACCTGCTGGACCCACGCAGCTGTGGCGACGCCCGCCTGCTCTCTAAGTTGTTCCCATGACTGACGTTCTCAGGGGCCCGTTGGCGTGGGAGCCACGTCCGGTGACTTGCGTGGGCTCTTGGCAGTGAGCCCCTCCCTGTGGTCCTGCCCTGGACCCGTCGGGCTCTGAGAAGCTGACACTGCCAGGACAGGGGCCACGGTGGCCACTTGCCCTGAACTTCTGGGGCCGAGGCCTCGTCCTGGCAGCCGGGGCTGCAGTCACTGTGTGGTGCTGGGGCTGGAGCTGCTGCGGCCGCCACCTCCCGTGGCCATGGCGGGGCCGTGGCGGAGGCTGCAGGGGAGCCAGCCTCTCCTCCTTTGGGGGAGCCAGTGAGAAGCGCCTCCTGTCCAGTGGTTGGCACTGGGGACCCTGGCGGTGAAGGAGCTGGGGCAGAGGGTGTGGCTGGCTGTCTCTGCCCCTCGAGTCCTCAGAACCCCCGCCTTCAGGTGACTCCTGTTTGCCGGCCTGTGGCCTGCGGTCCCAAGCAGCTGGGCTGAGGCTAGGCTGACCGCCCTATTTAGGGACAGGCACCAGCGGGCAGCTGTGTGGGAGGTGGGGGGGCAAGGGGGGAATGGGGTGGCCTGGCTCTGCCTAGAGAAAGGCTCTGGGGAGGCAGGGCTGCCTCAGAGCGCACTGGGTGGGCCTCGGGCTCAGCAGGTCTCCAGTTGGGCTTCACATACCGCCCGGCCTTCAGCAGTTTCCCCCGCAGGGGCTGACAGTCCTTCTGCGGGCACAGAGCTGGAGGGCATCCTCCGTTTGCTACTGGCAGGTGCGCCTGCCTGGCCCCCGGTGGTCAGGAGATGAAGGTGTTTCTGAGCAGGTACCTTGGCAGGTCATCGGGCACCTGGGAGTGTCCTACAGAGAAGAGAGGAAGGAAGGAGAGGACGGAGTGAGGGCAGGAGGGTTCTCGGAGAGCCCTTCCCTCCCAGGGCCGCCCCTCACAGGCCACATGGCCAGGACCAAAGTTTCTGCTCCTGCTCAGCCTGTTCACAGCCTAGCGTCACCCCAGCTCCCGCAGCGCCTTTGGTCAGGACGCCAGGCCTGGGTGTTGGGTCAGCAGAGGCATCTGAGTGGTCAAGGCTGCCTCCGTGGAGGGCCCCTTCCTTCAGTATTGGGTCCCCAGGGCCTGGGGCAGAGAAGGACAGTGAGAAATGGGGCTGCAACACCCCATGTCAAGGGGGGGCGACCACACCGAGGCCTAGCAGCAGAGGCAGCGGGGCCCACGGAGCCCAGGGACAGAGGTGGGGCTGCGCCTCATGGGTTGTGGTCTGATTGGGAGGCCCTGGCCGCAGACCTGAGTGGAGGCCTCCACTCTACCCATCGCTCACAGGGCGGGCTCTGAGCAGCTGGGAGAACTTGGCGGACCAACTCACGAGGCTGCACCAAATGTTGGCACAAGGCCAACACATAACTCCTGGGCACACCTGCTGTGAGACACTGTGTCCTCAGATCCCTGATTTCAAAGCACCCTTACCCAAGTCTGCCTAGGACCACTCCACACCTGTGGTCCGGGCCCTCACGGTCCAGGAGGGCACCCTTAGGATTTGAGAACCAAGTTGGTTACCACCCGAACAACCCTCTGTTTAAGAAGCCCTCCTCTCCGCATGGTGACTTTGACTGCACCATGAGTTTACCTGGTATTTTGTGCATTTGGCAATCTCTGAATTTTCTACCATGAACGTATACTCTTGTAAAAGCTAAACAGAATCCCAATTAAAAAAAAAACACATGAGGGCAAAACCCCGAAAAGACCTGCAACTACCTCATCATGGGACAGGCGATGGGCTCTCCAATCCCAGTGGCACAGGCGTGCGGTGGAGCTCCGGGAGCAGGAGGACAGGCTGTTTGCACAGCATCGGGCTCCAGGCAGCCCCGGGGCTGTGGGCCCAGAGCCACACCCACTGTGGGGATTGCAGGCCCCTCCTCACTCTCCCAGGACCTGCCCCCCTGCCCCTCAGCCACTCAATGTCACACCCACCATGAAGTCTGAAGCACCCAAATCTTACCGCTTGACATCAGGCCTCCACTGCGTGGCGTCACCTGGAGGAGCAGAGCGGCGGACACAGCAAAGCCAGAGAGACCTCGGGTTTCCAACTGCTCCCACGGGGGACAGGCCGAGGGAGGACCAGGCCGTGCCAGCCCAGGAGCTACAGCCGGTGCAAGAGGCCAAGTAGGGGACACATCAAGCCACTAAGTCAGGGCGATGGTGACTCCTGCTTTGGCGTGGCCTTGTTGTCATGGTGACTGAGGTTTCCATTAGGTTCAGGATTTTTCTGCTTCCAAGCGAACTGGTTTTCATTGGGCTTTTGTTGTTGTTGTTGTTGTTGTTGGAGTTTTTTTGTTCTTTTAAAAGAAACTTAAAAAATTTTCAGAAATAAAGGGTATATGATCAAGACGGGGATAAAGGGAAAGGATTATAAATCTTCGTGGTCGGAAAAAAGGGAGAGGCAAGTTAGGGAGGAGAGGGTGGGTGCATTAAATGCAGCATTTCATGACGTTAGACCAAGCAGAGCTGGCCACTGGAGGCTTGTCTTTGACCGCAACATGCTTCCTTCTGCTCCAAAAGGCACTCTTGCGTTGTTCCGTCGCTAAATTGTCATCCCGGATAACCAAGGGAGGAAGGATCAAAACACAGAAAACAGCAAGTAAATGAACTGAATAATGGACAAATGACGCTACATTCGCCAAATGTACTTGGGAAGTCAGAATCCAGTCCAGCCCGGGACAGACGGCAACATTCCCCCAGCACAACCAGCATCAGGGCCCGGTGGACCCTTTCTGCTCGGACTCCAGTCAAGTGTTGGAGTGGCAGCTGGAGCCAGGGCTCCACGTAGCACGAGAGGAGCATTCTGTACTGCTCAAGGAGTGGATGTCTTAGACTGCTTTTCCATTTCCATGGGTTACATTATTAAGCAAGGGTGTTTATTGATGTAGGGGGCAGCTTTCCTTACTCATCCGCTTTTTTGTCCAATGTGTTTTTATTGATTTTCAGAGAGGGGGAGGGAGAGGGAGATAGAAACATCAATGATGAGAAAGATGGATCGGCTGTCTTCTGTACGCCCATACTAGTGTGCCCTGACCGGGAATCAGAAGGTGATCTCCTGGTTCATGGGATGATGCTCACCCAACTGAGCCACCCCAGCTGCGCTTACTCATCCATTTTAATGACAGGCTCCCTGACATCCTGTCTCACACACAACTAACTCCTGCTCCCCTCCAAACACTTAGTGGCATGCTTCTGGCCTGCTGCATGCAGTGAAACAGTCCACCTGGACTCCTCAGTCATAATACTTCTTTTTAAAAAGTCCTCACGGGAGGTTTTTTTTTTCCATTGGTCTTTAGAGAGAGAGTGGATGGGAGGACGTAGGTGAAGGGAGGGAGAGAGCAGGAGAGGGAAACATCGATGGGAGAGAGATACATCCACTGGTTGCCTCTCTCACAAACCCCAACCGCGGCCAGGATCAACCCTGCAACCGAGGTATGTGCGCTTGACTGGAAATCTAAGTTGCGCCCCTTCGGTCCTTCGATGCTCTAACCACTGAGACAAACGGGCAGGCTCACTAAGAATTCTGGTGCCTCTCACAGCCTCTGATGGCAGGATGACTTTGCACATAATGAAAATACCTACCTCTATCTGATACCAAAACACCCTCAAACTCAAGCATTCTTCCAGTGTAGATCGCGCCGCACCCTCTCCTCTTGGTTTAGCCCTCACAGCCTTTAAGTTCTAGTCTTATGAGAGCAGACAATTGGTCTTGTGACTTCCTCAACACGTCAATCCATGAACAGAAGGGATTTCTCCAGTCCTGATGGAGGATTCAAGTGCACAGCTGCACCTCTGCTATTTCTTCCCCCGCAGCGCCACCTGCTGACACAGCTCACACCACAGAGAAGGGACCCACTCCTCAGTGCTGGGGCCCCAAGTTGGTTGAGCATCTTCAGGGACCAAAGCAGCTTGAAGGGCAGGCAGTGCTCACAGCGGTTAAGAGTTCGGGCCCCGGAACCTGTCAGACGCGGGTTCGGGTCCCAGCTCCAACACTGATTCTCTGGGCCAGTGCTGACCCTGGTCAAGCATTCCTGAGCTCCCCTCCCAGCTCTGAACGGGGGACAGGAATGGAGCCGACCTCCCACGGCAGCTAGAACTCAAGGAGACGGACAAAGTGGGTCAACTACCTAAAGGCTGCTGAGCCCAGAAAGCCCCCTCGCACGGCTGCCGTTACTAACTGCAGCCCCTGACCTGCTCACTCAGGGATCCAAACCACAGTGGGGATCTGTCAAGCAGTTTTTTCTCAGAAGGTTTTTGCTGACTCAATTGGGCTGATTATAGCTCATTCATCAACTTAGCCAATCACACAAGTGGACGTGATACATGTCCAAAAGTGTGAGGAGCCAGTAGGAAAACCCCAGGCCACAGAACCCTCTGGAGAAAACCCATGCTAACAAGGCAGTAAGCTTCATGATCATTTACCTGCACGTGAGCGTTTCCCCGACTTCACCTCCTGTGAGACCGGGAACGCAAGCAGCAGCCCCCGACAGTGTGTCCGCGTGCGCACACTTCATTTCTGCATCTCGAGTGACACAGCAGGACTTGCAGTGGTGACTGCCACCCGGAATAGCTGCTGCACCCGTCACAGCCACAGGGTGCCTTGTCACGGCCCCGGGTCCTGTCAGGTCCTGTCACCCCAGCCCCTGGGAGCCCACGAGTCTCGGGCCTGGCCCCGTCTTCAGAAAGTCCTAGTGTCCTTCATCAAATTGTTAACTTTCTCAGGGGGCATGTTTGGCAGGTTTATCGGCAAATAATCAATAAAATGATATTTCAAAGTGAATGTGAAAACTAAACCACCTTTCAGTCAATGGCTTTGTTTAATTGGTTCTAAGAGGAATCCCCCCACCCCCCCTCAACCTTCCATCTCTGAAATCAGGGTGCAGCTTGGAGCATCCCTCCCAGTCACTGTCGGTTGGTGGCGATTCTGACAAAACCCTCACTGCCACCACCCGATCACTTTCTTTCTATGAGCACAAAATCCGGCAGCTGACAGCTGACAGCCTCTTAGATCCCAGGAAACACAGGCAGCACATGCAGCTACAAATCCGCTATGGACCCAATGGCTCACTCCCATCACAGCCCTCAATGAGCAGGTCCAGCGCCTCCTGGTGGGAGGACTCAGGGCCAGGTCAGGTGGGAGAAGAGAACCACCCCTGCTTTTCAGAGCAACAGCAAGAGCAGAGCCCGAGCCTGGCTGAAGGCATGGCAGATGTCCACGACGGGTTACATGGGGGCTCCCCCGACAGAAATGGCTAATCCGAGGCCTGGCAGAAACAAGGAGCCCCAAACACATCCTCTCCTGAGCGTGTCTCCACGGTAACTGTCTGGAGATCCGCTCTGGATATCCGAGGACCCACCACAGTGTACGTGATGGGGAGGCTCCTCATGCTGAAGGAACTAAATGGTTCTGGATGAAACTGCCGCCACAGTGACGTGGGCTTACATGTTCTACTTGGGTGTTCACACACCTGAGGGGGCAGACGGGGGCGTGCGGAGCCCCCTTCAGGCTCCAAGCACACGTGTGCGCACCCAGCTCGCATCTCTTCGGTTCTGCCCTGACCTCAAGGAAGGCCTGAGATCCTCCCCTTCACTGCCCTCCTGCAGCCAGGCCAGCCCCTCCTACCTTTTGGTGGGGGCCCACTGCGGGCGTCTCCCTTCTCCTCCCAGTATGAGCACGATGGGGTGGCCTCCAGGGGCCCAGGACGGCCATCTGCGGGTGACTTGGCTTGTCCTCGTGAGTGGCCTCTCTGGCGTTGGAACAATTTGAGGAAGGCTCTGGCTCGACTCCAGCGCTTTTTCCTATTAGGAGTAGAGGGTTAGGACACTGCCAACCCCCAATGCCCCTCCAGCCGGGGAAGCGGCCCTTCCCTTGGGGTTCAGCACCAGGTTCCCCACGAATCTGCATCGCCAGCACCAGGATCATCGCATGTGGCCTCAGGGCGTGGGGCACCATTGGCAGTTCATTCGCACAGACCCAGGGACGGGAGAAGCGCTCCTTGTGGCAGAAACTCGCACTAGCCTCTCGGGAAACAGAACCTCACATGCAGCCTCCACTCTGCGTCACCGGGAGGCACCGGGAGAGGTGCTGTGCTCATCTAGGTGTGCTGGCAATTGTGCACCCCAGGGCCATGTCAGGGAGAGTCAGGGCCTCCTCATTTCCCGCTGGAGCTCCCAATAGGTGAGACAGGCGGGCAGACTTAGCCCCTTCCGGGCACTGAGGAATCTGGGTGAGGGGGGAACAGGGTGGGCCCAGTGGGCCATGTGGATGAAAAAGAGTGGACACTGGCTGGTGTTCCCCAGGGGTTAGAGCAGTGGCCCAAGCACTGAAGGGTCAGGGTTTGATTCTGGGTCAAGGGAGTGTACCTGGGTTGCAGTTTTATCCCTGGGCCCACTGGGGGCGTGTGCTGGATGGCAACCAATCAATGTGTCTCTCATATTGATGTCTCTCTCATTGATGTCTCTCTCTCTTCCCCCCAACCCTTTGTTCCCCTCTACTCTCTCCAGAAATCAATGAAAAAAAAAATCCTCAGGTGAGGATTGAGCAAAATTAGAATAGCCCTAGCCGGCTGGGCTCAGTGGGTAGAGCATCACTCTATGGACTGAAGGGTTCTGGGCTCCATTCTGGTCAAGGGCACATACCCGGGTTACAGACTCAATTCCCGGTGGGGGGTGTGCTGGAAGCAGCCAATTAATGATTCTCTTTCATCACTGATGTTTCTCTCTCTCACCCTCAGCCTTCTTCTCTGAATTCAGTTAAAATATACTAATATATATACATATATATATATATATATATATATATATATATGTGTGTGTGTGTGTGTATATATATATATATGTATATATATATATATATATATACATATATATATATATATAGTAAAATAAAAACGAATCAATGAAAACAGTGAACTTAAAGGGTCATACAGTGCAGCTAACCAGAAATGGAGGCATTCTAATGTCACAAGAAGAAACGCAGCTGGTTCTAATCCTGGCTCTGCCACAGAGCGACACTGTGCTGACTCAGCTCGAGTACATTCCTCATTGAGGCCTCAATGTCCCCGCCAACACAAGGGACAGGAGGAGGGTGGGAAATTATGTGGTTTTGTGATGTCAACAGAGAGCCCTTGCAGGATTCATGGTGATTTGCCCTCAAGGCTGGGCTGGGGCAGGACAATCTGAAGGCCCAGCTCCTGGGGCTCAGGCCCGGACGCAGGGGAAGGCCTGCTGGACGGAAGCCCGCAGCCTCGGGGACCGAGCCGCCCACCACCGGGGTGCTGCTGCTCTGCAGAAGGGAACGTGTTTGAGAACCACCCTGGCGTCCAGAGACTCCAGAGGAATGTAGGGAAGACCAAGAGGTTCCTGTGACTGAAGACCATGGGTGCTGGCCCAGGTGTCCGGCCCACGCTTCCTTCCCAAAACAGAAACATGGCTTTCTAGGTCCTGAAACCTGGAGACACAGCCTGATAGTCCTGCTTCAGTGGCTCTAATCCAGACTCTCTGCCCCTTCAACCGGACATGGCAGCTGGCATTCGCCACCCTCAGAGGATAACCCCGAGGAAGGCCGGAGAGAAACTCTCAGTTCTTTCAGAGCTGGGAGGGAGGTGCGCTCCGGGGACCTGCCCTAGAGGGGAAGGTGCAGGCCCCACACACTGGGCACTGGTCCGCATGGCTTTCCCCACTCGTGAAAGAGCAGCTTCCTGTTCTGAGTTGAAGTTCCTGCTGCTGAAATCAACTCACTTCCTAGGAGCAGGACACTGAGCCTCCTTTGGAGCCCCAATTCTGTCGTCTTCTGCCTCTCCTGTAGGCATAGTCTGCCGGGTGTCGCTGGAAACAGAGGAGAAAGAAAGAACAGTCTGGTTTTATATAAAACGTGTCAATGGACTCATCGGCCCTAGCTGGGACCTAGCCCAGAAGGGCCGGCATTTTCCGGGGACTATGACATCACGGTTCTCATGACCGTCAAGCTCGCCGAGGGGGGAAGATGGGGAGGGGAGCTTGTGGTGTGGGTCCGGGAACCCTAACACGTGAGGAGACCTGCTGTAGCACCAAGGAGCAGGCTGGACCACATCTCAGGAGAGCAAGCCCCGAACCATGTGCAACTCAGGATGGCAAACCCGTGGGCCTTGACGGCAGAGACCCTGGTTTCCTTGCTTGAACATGAGTCCCCTGGATCGAGGCAGCAGCTCAGGCTCCTTTAGCCATGAGGCTGCCGAGGTCCCACCTGAGACGAGGGCTATTCTGAGACTTCACCGTGAAGTGAGCAGCTGTGAAAAGCGATGACTCGCAAACCGCTGGGCCCAGGACCACCGACCCTGACCTGCTCCCAGCGGCCTTGGCTCGGCATCTGTTCTTCTAGTCTGTGTTCCTCTCTTCCCTCAGCTGTGCTGCTGGGCCTTATGCTAGAGCGCTTTCCTGTCTGGCTCTGACCGACCCCCACCACTAGGCGCACAAATTCACACAAGACAGGCCCCAAACCCGCCCTGGGCTGGGAAGACTCCACTCAGAGCAGGTCAGGAAGCCTGCCCACTCCCTGGCCTCCTGCACACACTGTCTAATGCAAGACCTTCATCAGATCATCCCCCTGGGTACCAGGCCCCGATGCTTCTAGTTGGCACCTACCCAACCTCTGCTGGCCATTGGGACCCGCTGCGCTGTAGAGAGCCAACTCAGTCCATGGTCATTTCCACCCCAAACTACAGTGTGGCTTTCCCTGTAAACCATCCTGGGTAGGTGGCGAGCCAGCTGTAGACGAGCAGAAGAACCCGGGAGAAAAGTGAAGCAGCACCGTGACCCCGCGGGGCTGGGTCAGTGCCCCTGTGGCCACTGTGACCATGTCCCTCTGTCCCTCCTGGCCAGCCACTCCCCATCACAAGGAAGGACAGTCCCACAGCTCAGCACTGAGGGGTGAAGAGCACCCTGGGCCCACCAGATGCATCTCGGGTCACTTGACTTCCAACCCCAAGGTTTCCAGCACCAAGCCTCTTCCTCCTGCCTCCTCTCTGGCAGCTCCCTCGGCCCTTAGACCAGCCTCCCGTAAACACTCACTCCCAGGGAATCTGACTCCTTAGCAAGGCATGGAGGCCTTCCCCATCTGAGTGCCCCCTGCTCCAGCCTTCCCTCCTGCCACTGCCTGCACCTTCCCTGCACCCCGACCACCCGTGCTCCACCTTCACGTCCCCCCAACTCCCGCCCCCCCGGCTAGCCCTGTCCCCATCCGGGTCAGCTGCAGAACCCCAACTCCCACACCACGCTTCCATCTCCCCCTCCTTGGAGCTCCTCAACATCTGTCTGCTGGGCACACAGCTCTGCTCACACGCCATCACCCCTGCCTGTGTGTGGCCACCAGGTCACTGGTTCTGTGCACCTCGCAGGGCCCCCTGCCACAGCCAGGTCCGTGTCACGTCAGCAGAGGGAGGACAACCCTCTCTCCAGCCCCTCAAGCGGAAATCAGACAGAGAACGGGCTCAACCCGCGACCTGGATGGCTTCCCTAGGTACCTCTCTTTGCCTCTGTCATCATTTTTAAACTGAGCTTAATTCCAAAAGCAGATTAAGAAGCGGCTGGCAGTGGGCCATGTCGTTGAAGCCAGCAAAATCCAACCACCGCTCCTTGCAGAATTCTAGAGCCATTCCGGGGAGAGGAGAGCAGGCTGCACTGGGAAGATGGTCTGTTCCCTTGCCCTGGGGACACCAGTTCGCCGGCGGGCTCTCTGCCCAGAACGTGGAGGCCTGGGCGTGGAGCTGGAAGCCCGCAGCCCTGTGCGGACAGGTGTCGGTCACCCCTCCCCCTTACACGTTCTCAGTGCAGTGCTGGCCCCATGCGTCCAGGAGGCTCTGGTTCAGCTCTTTCAAGGTGTCTATCTCCTTCCTCAGGCGACACTTCTCCTCTTGCCAGTCCTTCTCCGCAAGGGTGAGCGACTGAAACACAGATCAACAATGTCCTCAACACCACGGGCCCCTGTGACTCCACTGCTGGGAAACTGCTCCCAAAGGAGAAAAGGGCCACGTGCATGAACATGGCCATTTCGGCATGAGCTTCACCAGTCGCAAGGACCAACACAGCCAATGACATGGGGACGGCCGAGTGCACCGGACAGTCGCGCAGCCCTGCCCACGTGTGGCCACTGAGCACGGAAAACACAGCCAGTCTGAGCAGAGAGGCGCCATCAGTGCAAAATGTACAAGAGGCTCTGAGGACTTGACAGCCATTTTTAAAAGGAATGTAAAGTATCTCATTAGGAAGCAGCCCAAAGGCTGTGGCTCAGGTGGTGGAGCGGCCCCCCATGCACCAGGAGTTCACAAAAGAGATGCCTGGTCAAGGAACACGCCCAGGATGAGGGGTTGATCCTCAGTAGGGGGCGTGCAGGAGGCAGCCCATCAGAGGTTCTCTCTCCTCATTGAAGTTCCCATCCCTCTCTCCCTCTCCCTTCCTCTCTCTGACATCAGAAAAATAAATGCCGGGCTGGATAGGAATTCGGGGCTGAGGTTGCTCAACTCTCCACCCAGAACATCATCGGGCTGGAGTGGCGGGAAAGCCCAAGCTTTGGCTTCAAACAAACTGAGTTCAGACCCAACCTCAGAGGATGAGGATGGGCGCCAGCTCACAAAAGCATTGTGAGAATTCAGTGAGATGACACGGGGAGCACAGAGCAAAGAGCTCAGCCGCGAGGACAGAATGAAAACAGCACTTAGCTGCTTCCATGCACGCCCCCCCCCCCCGGCCCTGCAAAAAGGAAAGGTCAGGCCCTAACCAGTTTAGCACAGTGGAGAGAGCATCGGACTGCGAACTAAAGGTCCCAGGTTCGAATCCGGTCAAGGACACATGCCCAAGTTGTGGGCTGGCACCCCGCGGGGGTGGTGCAGGAGGCAGCGGAACCACGATTCTTTGTCCTCATAGATGTTTCCATCTCTCTCTCCGTCTCCCTTGTTCTCTCAAATCAAGAAAAATAGCTTTAAAAATACAAAAGCAAAGGTTGGTGAGAGGTCTTTTCTAACACATCCCCTCCAGCCAAGGTGCTTGTCACCGTTAAATGCCTCTGGCTTCCTCTCGGCCTCTGGGTGACATTCCCACACAGTCTTTGGGCACAGATGCCAATGAGGACCCACTAGGACCTGGCTGAGCCCCAGGCTGTCAGCCCCGGGCTCAGGCCCGGTCCTGAGGCCCACCAGCCCCCGGCCTCACCTCACACTGCATGCTCAGCTCGTAGAGCAAGATTTCCTTGGGCAGTTGCTCCGCCTTCAGGTCTTGGTACTCGGGCTGCCAGATGGCCTGCCAGATCCGCATTTTCCGCTGCACCTGCTCCAGGGTGGCCTGCAGCTCCTGGCAGTCGGAGCGTAGCTTCTCCTGCTTCGCCTGAAGCAGCTCAGTCCAGGAGGTGATCCTGCGGGTGGAGAGCCACACGGCCCAGGGCTCAGGAGCACTCCCAGCCTCTGTCCCATGTACACCTCAATCACACCCCCATCCTCTCTGGGCCTCAGGTTTTCCCCTGTGGAAATGAGGGCTGAGCACATTCAGAGGTTCTTAAACTGTGTCCGTTGGGGTTCTATGCGGCCACCCCGGCTGCCACACTCTGGCCTGGGACACAGGACAGGCAGGCTCGGACACAATTCAACAGAGCAGCCTGTGAAAAATCCTTCCCATGGAAGGCTTTGCATGTCTGCCTCCTTGGAAAAAGGGTTCTTCGACTGAAACACTTTTGAAAAACTTGGAATCAGATCATCTTTGCTCTGAAACTCTGCCTTTGCCCAGCTCTTCTCCCCAATTCCAAGTCCCTTTCTGATCCCAACTCCTGACACAAATAAGAGATTCTGGAGCATTATGTAAAGCCACTGACATCATCATCATCATTATCATCGGCATAATTTCCTGACTGGCTTTCCAGGAGTAAGGGTTCTACCTGAAATCTCAATGACCAGAGGCTCATGGACTCCATGTGAACACAGATGGGCCCTGTGAGGCCCATACAGTCTCCGTGAGTTAATTTAAAGTAATTAGTTATTCAATATTTCTAAAAATGTTCCGTTTCACATCAACATTCAGCTACCAAGATTCTGGGAGGGTGGGGAGAAAGCATCAAGCAAAGGCCCTGGCAGGGGCAGCTCAGCAGTGATAGCATCAGCCTGTGTCAGGAATGGTCACGGGTTGGATTCCCAGTGGCATGTCCCTGGGCTGTGGGATTGCTCCCCAGCATAGAGGGGTGTGTACTGTAGGCATCCAATAGATGTGTCTCTCCCATCGCTGTTTCTCTCTCTCCCTCCCTCCCTCCCTCCCTCCCTCCCTCCCTCCCTCTCTCTCAGAAGGGCAATGGAAAAAGTATCCTGGGATGAGGATTAAATAATAAGAAGAATAACAAATTAGGAACAAAAGGATGGCCTGGCAGCCCGGGTCCGCCCCACAGCTGACCGCCTTCAGAGGGTGTGTATTCTCCAGGAGGGCCTGCCCTGCCGCTGACACTCCCTCCCAACCTGCTGGACCTGCCTGGCCCCGCAGGCACCTGACTGTGTAGCCCCAAACATATTAAAACAAGGCTGTGCGAAGGAAGGCTTCACGTGGTCAGGCCACTGGGCTGAGACAAGACCTGGATTTGAGTCCTGACTGGGCCACTACACTCAGGACTGTCCCGAACAAGTTATTGAATCTCTCTGAGCCTCTTTCCTCATCTGTTTGAAGAGAAGGATAAAAACGCAGTCAATTCTCAGGATTCGAGGTATAATGTCCTATGGAGCCCCCGCGAGCACTGAGCAGTGTAGACTGCAACTGTCCCCACCAGTTCCTGTGAGTCTCTGGCCACATTTATGCCAACCAATCAAGACATGAGGACGCTTTGTGCCATATGCTCACTGGGACAGCCAACAGCACCAGACCTCGGGCCTGAACGACCCTCATGTGCCACTCGGATATTTGCCCTGAGGCCCAGCGCAGCGTGCACTTGGGACACTAGACAGCACTGCAGCACTCCATCTGGGGGCCGTTTCAAACAGCGAAATCGCCACCAAAAAGCAAGAGAAGAGGACTCCATGGCACTCCATGGACCACAGAAGGGACGCTCCTGTGGAGTGTGAGAGCAGAAACAGGCAGGAGTCAGAGGCCTTGTTCAACCGCAGCTGCAAATATGCACATCAGGCAATTCCAGGATCTCGCCCTATGGACAGGCCCCTGACAGGCCATGGGGACCAAAGGGGGGTGACAAGTGCATCTCAGCGAGGAGGTGAGTTCGCCAACAGGGAACGCGGGAATGACGGGGAGCAAGCATATGTCCTTCTGGAATGGCTGGTGAGAGAGGATGAAGATGCCCGTGCCCGACACAGTCATCCCCATCATCCATGTGGGAGGGGCGGTCACCCACACCTGGACGATACTCCATCCCAGCCACCAGCTGGAGGCCCTTCCCTCCTGACCATCAGCTGTGACCGTGACAGGGCAGGTGAAAGGGCACCATGACCAGGGGACTCCCCTGAGCTGAGCGCAGCGGGAGCTGAGGGAGCTGGTGTGACTGAAGGCGGAGATGCTGCTGCAGGGGCGGGCGGGTACCTGTCGTTCTCCTGCCGCAGCCTCTCCTCCTCTCCATGGTTCTCTCTGGCAGCGGCCAGGGCCTGGGCCTCCTGCTCCTGCTTCAGGGCCTCCTGGGCTTCGGGCACCTGCTTCTCCTGCTGCCCCAGCTCCTCCAGCTCCCTCTCCTCAGCCCCCTGTTGGTTCTGGGGGCCCAGACTGGATGGATCCTCCTGCCCAGAGGGAAAAGGTGAGGATGCCTCACTGGGTGCAGGCCCCGGGGAGCAACAGACCCCGTATCCCTGCAACCCCACACGCAGTGAGGGGCCAAGAGCAGGGCAAGTGCAGACCCCAGAAGAGCAGGGACCCTCGGGGCAGGCAGCACCCTCCGTGCTGAGTGCAGTTCCCCCAGCACCGAAGGAACTGCGCTGGCCGGGCCCACATGGTGCTACGGGAGCCCTGCCCCCTCTCCACACTCGGGACCTTTAGGGGCACAGGATGCCCGCTCTCTGGATCAGCTCCTTGGCTGCCCTCTGTGACCACATGTAAAAGCCTATTTTTTAAAAGGACATAGAGATCAACCAAAGGACTTCTATGCCAGCATATAGGCCTAACCAATGGACACGGACAACACGGGGCTGAGAGCATGAGTTCCCTCCCCCCACCAATAGGGGGTAATGCGGGGATATGGACACATATGTAATAACTTCATCGACTGTGGTGGCTGGTAAGCCAGGAGGCATGGAGGATTGTGCTTGCCTCTGAGGCTGGTACTCTTCGCGGGGATGTGGGTGTCCTCCGGAGCGCCAGGGCCCGGCTGAGATGGCAAAGGCCGAGGGCAAGCGGTGTCCTCAGAAGAGCCAGGGCCCGGCTGAGAAGGCAGCGGCCGAGGGCAAGCGGGCCCCAGCAGAAAAGCACCTGGAGGCGGACGCCGCAGCGGGGTGCTGGGTGGGGAGTGGAAGAATCGCGAGCCCCAGGCCGCCCCTGCACTGCTCGCTGCAGGACCTGCGGGTGGAGATGCTGGTGGTTATCTGTGCCTCGCTCCCCGTCACCGAACTGGCCAGCCTGGCCCAGGTCTGCACCAAATTCCGCCGCACCCTGCACATAGACAACATCTGGAGACAGAGCTGCCGGGAGGAGTTTGGCGTTTGTGAAACCTTGCAGAATCTGGAGGCAGTAGGCACGTCTTACCGAGAAGTCTATGCGAAGCTGTTCCACCCAGACAGACACATTTTGGGTTTGTGGGGCGAGATATTGAGCTCTATAAAACACTGCTGTATGTAGCGGTGGACGTCTTAGGCATTACTGGTTGGACGTACAGGCCTGGTCTTAACACCCATGTGGACGGCCCAATGCAATTCAAGCCCGCGTTCCGAATCCGCCTGACGGAGCGGAAATCAGCCACGGTGGAGTGCATGGAAGGCCGCCACCGCAGGCCCCACAGCCGCCACCTGCAGATTCGGAAGGACAGGCTCACCAGCCAGTGCCAGAAGAGAGACCACCGAAGGGATTCACCCACGCGGCTTAGGGAGGAATTCGGGACGGCGGCGCTGATATGGAATGTCACAGTCAGTGCGGCATCACTGCCGGACCTACCGCCGCCCCTACCTCCAGCCCAGCCACCCGGACCACCTCATCAGGCCAGGCCTCTTCCAAGGCAAATGCGATCGGATCGCTTGGGCCTCATGATTTTCATGCTCAGCTTCCACAGGAAGTGTGCCAGGCTCACGCACAGCACGGGAATCGCATTCCACATATTAGAGATCCACCTTACGCGCTGCATCCAGCTGCGAGATGGCGAGATCTTCCGCGACTTCCATGAGCTCTCCCGCGTGGTCCGGGAGATGGAGGAGCAGGTGCTCTGGGAGCAGCAGCAGCAGCAAGAAGACGGGACCGAGGAAAGCGAGGGCCATGGCTGGCAGAGCCCCGCCCAGCCCAGCGTCGGGGAGTCCGGGGCTGCAGCTGCAGAGGAGCAGCCTGTCCCTTTTGTTCTGCCTGTGGGCCTGAGCCCAAGGGACCAGAACTACCCCCGGACCTGCAGGATGTGTTTCTATGGCATGGAAACTGTTCCCGTATGTCCCTCACACTGGCGCTACCCTGGAGTCGTCATCCTGTTCGATGAAAACCACTTGGGGTTCATCGATCTGGAGGAGAAATCCTTCATCCTGTTTGGCAGAGTCCAGAACACCTTCCAGAATGTGGAGGCAGCATCCCCGCAGGCCTTCCTGGGGATGCTCAAGAACATTCACCCCCGACCACGTTTACCACCCAAGAGGATATTTGATGTTTAGAGAGAGTGGGGGAGAGAGGGAAAGAAAGAAAGAATGGATGTGAGAGAAACACATCAGTTGGTTGCCTCCTGCCCAAGCCCGGAACAGGGCCAGGCTAGGTAGGGGCCAGCAATTGAGGTCGAAAAAAACCTTAAACCAGTGGTTCTCAACCTTCCTAATGCTGCGACCCTTTAATACAGTGCCTCATGTTGTGGTGACCTCCAATTTCATTGTTACAAATTGAACATAATAAAAGCATAGTGATTAATCACACCCAAAAAATAATAACTTAATCAATAAAAATATTTTAAAAATAAAAGAAAAAGTACATAGAGCAGCAGTCAGGATACAGAATATCTGAACAACACTAGCAGCCAACTGACCCTGATATTTACGGAACAACCATCGAATGGGCACAGCCAGCAGCACCGCCCTCCTCCTCCCCTCAGTCCTGTCAACCACCACCAAGATGGCCAGTGTCCCAGGGAGGCAACACCTGCCCCCACGGCCGGCAGCGGCTGAGAATTGCTGGTCTGAGCTGCAGCTGAGCGAGGGAATATGGTCACCCAGGAATCACTGATCAATGACCAGGACACGGCTGTGATCCCGGAGGCTCCCTCGGGCAGGCGGGGGCGCCAGGGGGACATGCGCTCTGGAGGGCCTACCTGCGTGGCCCTGGAGGGCCTCACGGTGTTGGCGATGTTAGACTGGAGTTCTCCCTCCAGCTCTTCCTTTTGGCTGTTGGCCTTGTCCTGGGTGAGTTGGGTCCCCAACTCTTCCAGCTGCAGAGCCAAAGACCCAGCCCGTGCCACAGTCAGGTCACAGAGTGAACTTGGCTTGAGAGCAAACCCCAAACCTGTCACCCCACGGGACACCTGGCCACCGGCTAGCCCGTCTATTCCAGACACCGCCCACCGTTACCTCTTTCCGGAGCTGCTGGTTCTCCTCCTGCAGCGTCTTTACTGTGCCCCGGAGGGCATGGGTATTCTCCTCCAAATCAGTGATCCGCGTGCAGGCTGAAGAGCAAAGTGGAGTCAGAGCCCAGCTTCCAGGGCCTCTACTTCCCCTCTCTGACTCTGGCCCCGAGAGGACCATCCCCCCAGACGGCCACCCCCCCACCCTGAGGCCAAGGTGTGAGGGCCGGGGATGGTCAGCTGGGTGTCCTACACAAGGTGCTGCCGCTGTTGGTTGTGGCCCCTGTGCGGGCTCAGCTGGGGGCCGGTAGGGGAGCCATCCAGACCTTAAGAAGAAGGCAGGTGACCGTGGAGAGGCCAAAGCAGAAGTTCCAGACGGTGCAACTGCTGGAACCACTTTTTACCGAGTTCTAACCTGACTGTCTAGTCAAGGGTTTCAGAGACTCACAGAGACGGCAAAGACATGGCATGGTCCGGGCCAGCAGTCAGAGTGGGGGGGGGGGGGGTCTGGGTGGCTCAGCTGGGGAGTGGGAGGCACGGTCATTGACCAGTTTGCCTGCGGGGGGTAGCGGATCTGGGGCGCGTGTGTCGAGGACTTGCCACCCGTGGGTGAGGTCCTTCGGGAGGAGAGGTCACTGAGCAGCCCCTGCCCAGGGAGACAGAGAGCAGACTGCACCCATCTGCCCGAGGAGGACATGAACGGAGGAAATCAGCCCAGGCCTCTGTTTTAATGCAGGTGAGTGAGCACTGGGGAAGCTCCTGCCATCCAGAGCTTTCAACCCCCCACGGACAGATCTAAGACAGCCTCTGGGGTCAGCATGCTGTCATCTGGAAGCTCCCGGGACTGCCCACACGGGCGCTGAGAAATCTGAATCTACTTACTTGTAGTTCATGTCCTGACTTTGAGGCTGCCAGGCCCTCATGTTCCCCTTGGGGAGAATGGCAATGAAACAGTCCCAAATGGCCCCTGAATCACACCCTACTGACTTGGGCTGAGGGTGGGCTGACCCAGGAGATTCAGAGCCAAGGGCTCAGCTCCCTGGGTGAGGGAGAAGCCACAGCCAGGCTGGCTCCCGGGCGCCAGGGGGTGCTGCCTACCTTCTATCAGCAGCTCCAGCTCCCAGCTCTGGTGGGCGGGCTGGTTCCTCCTCTGGACCTGTTCAGCCTCAAGGGCCATGATGTCCCCCAGCAGCTCCTCAAGGAACTGCTGGGGGATGTGTCCACGATCCTAGTGCAGGAAGAGGGGTGGGGTGAGGATGTGCACCATGGAACCCGCTGGCCTGCCCCGTCCCAGGGCAGCTACCCTCATTCCCCAGGATGAAGGGCCTCCATGCAACTGCTCACTTCCTAGAGCACCGCTGCACACAAGGGACTCCAACAGAGGGTCCTGCTGGGAGACCTACAGCCACTAAAAGACATGCTGACCCAGTGGTAGGTGATGAAGACCCATGAGACCTCTGTGGTGTCTGAGCAAAGTGACGCACAGCACAGGGCTGCAAAGCAGGTGACAGGAGGACGGGCGGCTCTCAGGCCCATTAGCTGGTTTACCATGTCTTGGAATTGCCGTAGGGACTCCCAAATCACAGCTCGGCCCACATCCTAGTTGCCAGCAGAGACCCTTATTGCCAGTCACCCACCTACATCCATCCTTACAGAAAGCAACACAGCAGTCAGGCCCTATCCGTTTTTTTTTTGTTTGTTTGTTTTGTTTTGTTTTGTTTTTTTTTTTAACATCCTATAGAATAAAAGGCTAATATGCTAAGTGTCCGGTCATCCATTCAACCAATGAAAGCATAATACACGAATGATATGCTAAGGCCACTCAACAGCTTGCTATGACGTGCACTGACCACTGGGGGGCAGACGCTGCAACTGGCAGGTTGGCTTGCTGCTGGGGTCTGGCTGATTGGGGCTGAACTAGACAGGTCTGACATGCCCTGGGGCCCTCCCAGGGTCCCTCCCCACTAGCCAACCTCCTGTGTCCCTCCCCGCCCTCATCATACACCAGTGGAGTCCCACTGCCTCGCCTATGCCCTCTTGCAATCTGGGACTCCTCAGGGGCTGTCAGAGAGCCAGTTTCAGCCGAATTCCCGTAGGCCAGGCCAAGGGATCCCAATTGGTAGAAGGGAAGCCGTGGGCCTGCCGCCAGTGGACACGGTTCTGGTCAAAGCCTGGCAGCGGGAAGGGTTTGCTCACAGACTCGGGAGTCACCTGGACACCGTCTCTCTGCCCATCCCCGGCCCTGCGCCAGGTGCCCTCTGTCCTTGCACAGTCACTCCTCACAAGAGCCCTGAGGGGGAGGCAGGGACAGTCCCTTCTCACACAGGAAGAGGCTCTGCACTCACCGACTCTACGACCACCGACTCTTCTTACTCCAACTCTTCACACCGACTCTTCACACACTGACAATTCACACCGACTCTGCACCACCAACTCCGCACCACCAACTCCCCACCACCAACTCCTCACCCACCAACTCCGAACCCTCCAACTCCACGCCCACCGACCCCGCACCTAACATTCCACTGTCTCCATGGCCCCCCAACCAAACTGCTCTAGGCCCAGCATTCTAAACGGCTCTGCCAGAGGCTCATGCCCCATGCCAACTGCTTTAGGAATAGGCAAAAATTAGGACACTCTCCCCATGAAGATTAAGATCTATCTGGAACATAAAATATAAAGAAACATAAAGGTTATGTTTATAGATCCTATACCATTATCAATGGAAATTAACCACTTCATTCTGATATGTCTGTCTATGTTTCAAAAAATTATTTTTTCCCATCAGCCACATTATAGAAATTTGATTCGTTCCTTTCAGGGAACTACACAATCATTTTATTTTGTGAAGTCTTACCTACAGAGCCCAGCTCGGAAATTCTCACCATCGAATGTCAATAGTTCATACGTAAGACACCTCAAGTCCACCAGTCAATTGCCTAAAAAACAATTTGACAGACCACTCACTAATGTGTAGTTTATAAGAAAAATGAACAAAGTAAAGCTATATATTTGAGAAATATTTTATATACATATATATTTTTAAAAATATATATTTTATTGATTTTTTACAGAGAGGAAGGGAGAGGGATAGAGAGTTAGAATCATTGATGAGAGAGAAGCATCGATCAGCTGCCTCCTGCACACTCCCCACTGGGGATGTGCCCACAACCAAGGTACATGCTCTTGACCAGAATCAAACCTGGGTCCCTTCAATCCCCAGGTCAGCCCACTATCCAGTGAGCCAAACTGGCTAGAGCTATACTTTATATATTTTTTAAAAATATATCTTTATTGAGTTCCGAGGGGAAAGGAGAGATAGCGAGAGAGAAACATCAATGATGAGAGAGAAGCATTGATCAGTTGCCTCCTGCACGCCCCATAATGGGGATCAAGCCCCCAACCAGGGCATATGCCCTGACTGGGTATCTAATGGTGACCTGCTGGTCGTAGTGATACACTCAATCACTGAGCCATGCCGGCCGGACTGGAAAATATTTTAACAAAAGGACTTTGTACATAGCTTTCTGTGCAAGGAGTACTAAATTAGCACATGCAAGAAAGACATTTAGAGAACAAATATACAGGCACCCTCAGAACAGAATTTAAACATTTAGGCTGCCTATCAATTATTTCTAAACTAGTAATGGTTTACTTGGGTGAATTAAAAAACTCATTCTTAATTTAAGACAAATTTAAATTGTTTAAAGTAGATGAAATCTTTGGACTTAGATTGGGGGTGGGGGGAGAGTACTGATTAGCATTTCGATTCATTATCCAGCTCCAATGACTGTTATAAAATTACTGAAAGTGAATCTGGACAAGCAATGGGTCCGGGCTGCTGGTCACTCCTTGAGCCAATGAAGCAGAGACAGGGTTTAGATCATTTATTCCATGAATGCAGCAGAAGGATAGAGCAGCAGGTCACCCACAGACGTCTGCTCTACCCCCTGTCCCCCACCCCCAATAAGCCAGCTGCTTATCTTGGGTAGAAGGACAAAGATCCCACGGGAAAGCAGACATTTCAGGCCTGGGAAAGTAGCAAGGTATAGTGGTTACAGGTTACAGGCAACTCGGGCTGGGTGTTGGCAGAGGCCGGGTGGCTCCGGGACCAGATTACAGGCAATGAGGTTGCTGATCTAGGCCTTTCTCAGAAAGGAGGGTGGCCTGCATTCCCTTGTTAGCTCCCATGTCCCAGGGCGGAGAACTCTCCACCAGATCAGAACGTGCTTTCCCTCATTAGAACAGAACAATCATGGTTAACAGAGCACCATTCATATTCCTTGTAATCATAGCGAGTCCCCAGCAGTCTATTCCTGCCCCGAACAAAAGAACAAAACTGAAAAAAATCCCACCTAAAGTGGTTACTTTTTCATAACTATCTCAATCAATTCCTCGTACAGAAGCTATTCCATAAATCTAACCGCCTTCATTTGTGGGCAGCATGATGAGATTTCAATTCATGTCCAACGAAATGTGATCTAACCTGGAAACAAATTTATAGATTCAGTGACCTGAAGTGAGAACACAGCAGATAACATATACTTTTAGGAATCTTGAGATAATGAAAATTATTTATCATTATGCAAATCAAGATTTCAAGAACAGTTGAATTGATGAGCTTATGCCAAAGGGATATAAACTGGATGATAAAATTTCAAACTCTCTGCTCCCCGTTTTCAGGGCCAACATTTTAGAGAAACGATGCAAAATTTATGAACCTAGTGCTATTTTTAAGGAAAATACATAAGAATGACACAGAAAACAGGATGAGGCCGACTGAAACCACAAAAGAGTGAGCACAAGCCTGGCACAGTGATGAGCACATTGTACACATTGCATCTCATTCACTCAACCCAAAGTCATCAAGGTGTTCCATGAACTCCCATGGACTGAGCTGTATTTTGGACCACGGATATGCACAAAGGTTAGGAGTCACAGAAAGTTTTCTTTCCTAAAAATTGGTCCACGACATGGCCGGTGTGGATCAGTTTGCTGGAGCATCATTCTCTACACGGAAAGGCTGTGGGTTCAATTCCCGGTCAGGGCACATACCTAGGTTGGGCGTTCAGTCTCCAGTGGGAGTGTGTGTGAGAGGCAACCAATTGATGCTTTTCTCTCCCATCAATGATTCTCTCTTTCAAATCAATAAGCACATCCTTGCCATAGGATTTAAAGAAAAATTGGGTTCCATTAGGTCGTAGAAAGTCATTCTCAAATTTTCAGTTATCAATTCTTAGCAACTTCTCCAATAGTTTCAAAGAATACCTTGAAGCTAACTAAACCAGCAATACCATTCTTTTCTTTATACAAGCAGGTTTACCGGCACCCGAGCCTTGTCGGCCTGGTTCAGTGGTTGATTGTCAACGTATGAACCAGAACCAGGCAGTTATGGTTGGCTTCCAGGTTGGGGCCCATGTCCCAGTTGTGGCCTCCATCCCCAATGCGGGGTGTCCAGGAGAAAGCCAATCAATGGTTCTCATCATTGGCGTTTCTCTTTCGCGCTCCGTCTCCAGTTTTCTGTGAAGTCAATAAAAGTATATATAAAATAAGAATTCTCCTCAGAAAAATGAATAAAGAAGTAAGGGTAGAGGACGCCCTGACTGGAGAGGGCGGTGGGTCTCTGCTGTGGCCCCACGTAAAAATACCTGGGGAGGTTACATAGGCAAGCCCCTCTCCTGCTGGGCTAACGCCTCCGGTCCTGGTGGGCCCTCTTCCAAAGTGGTCAGAAGGTCTATGGTGATTCTGCTGCACAGCCGAGTCCACCACCACTGGCTAAGTGTGGGGGATGTTGATCTCACAGGGACACACTGCACACGGGCCCCTCACAGGGTCTCACTGCAGAAACACAGCTGCCATTCGATCCCTCGCAACTCTTGCTGACCAGGCCGGGCACCCGACTCGCGGCTCCAACTACCTCCCAGCCTTCCACGGTGGGTCCACGTCCACAGGGCACTCACTTCCCCTCTTAGCAATTTCCTCAGTTTCTCCACAGGCTCAGGCTCACAGCCCGGAATACTCTGCACGCCACTGCTCTTCAGAACCAAAATCGTTTCCAGCACACAGCGAACCTTAAAAACATAAAGAAAAGAAAGAGAGAGCCATCCATTTCAAATGGTCATCACTTCAACTTGGGAAGAAACAAACCAACTCTGCACGTGGCCACCACTGCTGATAAACCCGATGGTCGCAGGCAGACCATCCCCACTCCAGCCTCCGCAGCCTTTTAACATGACCCGGCATCGTACTCCCGCCAGACCTCCACCAGGGCCTGGACCACTACCCACAGAGCTCCCCTTCCCTCTCCTGCTCCCCTTCACCCCCCTCCTCCCACTGGTTCTCCCCGCTCCCTGCACTCCTCCCTCCTGGCCCTGGGCTCTGAGCCACCCCTCCTCTCCCCGACATTGGCCATTCCTTCCCCACCCCTGGCCTGTACACTCTTTAACTTTTCAACTGGAAAGAATGTCACACTGAGAGAAAAGTCGCAAGCACAATTCAGAGACTCCCAGAGAGCCCTGTCTGAGATTTCTCCAACTATTCACTTTTCAGTGAGAGCATTCACACAGCATCACACCCACCCATTCACAGTGTCCACTGCGTATGTTAAGGGCTGTGCGTCCTCAGAGGGCTCAGACCACAGCACATCCCAGTGAGCATTTCAGGTTTCAGGATGGTCCCGTCCTCCCTCCTGAGCCTGTGTCTCCTGCATGTACTGCTGTCCACTAAAGGCCCAGCTGAGAACATGCGCTGACCCCGCCATCCCTCCCACCCATTCTCCGCCTGGTCAGTTCCAACTCCCACACCCTCTCCCACACCCACATCCACTACCACAGAGCTAATCCTCCCACCACCGTCTCTGATCCCTGAAGGGGGTCTTTCTGCCTGACCACCTCCGTCTTCTACGTTGTAGCCAGGGTGACCGTTAGCACGAACCCTTCCCAGTCCATTTTCCCACTCAGAACCCTCCAGGTGCCTCCAGGATCAACGCCCAAGTCCTTGCAACGGCCTCTGCCCTGCTCCCCTGTGGGCCCCACACGCACCCTCTCCCTGCTCCTCACACATCCCTCGGGGCTCCCCCGCCCTCCCCTATCTAATCTGCACAAAAGGAACAGAGGCAGGAGCTCTGCTCAGCCCTGTGTTCTACAAGGGGAAACTGAGGCTTGGAAGACTCAGGTCACATTGCTGTCCACTGCTGAGCCAGAAGTCCAGGTCGCTGACACCTGAGCCCCGAGCCACACGGCCTTCCTCAGTGAACATTTGTTGAACAGATGAGTGTGAATTAAATCGATTCTTAACTCACAAAAGACCCGAGTTTTAGTAAAGGAATAAGGTTTGCTCACACACTCACGATAAAAACATCTTCATCCCAGGAGCACACGATAACAGATGGCTAGGGCATGGCACACAGCATTTCCTCACTTATTTCACCTGCTGCTCAGCATCTGCGCACTTAGGCACTTAGGAGGCAGGTCGAGGGACCCACCGTCCCTGGTCTGGTCCCGGAACGTGCTGCCTGCCCTGCTGGCTTTGCCCTGGTCTCTCTGATCATTGCCAGGGACATAGCATTGTGTTTTCTCAATGAAAATCCCCATTTCTCAGCCTGAACAAGATCAGTTCCTTATCTTTCTCTGTGAAAGTTCCAGTCAGTTTTTCCAACATGTAGGAGATGCGGAGAGACTGTACCAGGTGGAAGTCATACAAAAGGGCAAGGATGGTGAGCCGTTGCCACCCTCTGTGCCTCCGCTTCCCTTTCTATAGACGTCATGGAACTTCCTCAGCGTGGCCTCCTGAGAGGGAGCTCCCACCTGCAGGAGTGAAGCAGACCCAGCGTAATCGCACACACCTGACCATCTTGGCAGCGCACTCCTCTCAGGGACCCTTCTTGTCAGCCAGCTGAGGCGTTTATGCTGAAAGAGTCAGTCCTTTTCAAACCAGCGCATCAACGCACACCTGGTAGGACACTCACGGCCACGGGACATACCCTGTAAGACCCGGTCTGAGTGTGCAGGGTTGGCACAGGGCCACGCGGACTGCTGGCTGCAGCCCAGAGCAACCGCCACAGCACTGGGACCTGCCTGTGAGCCACCCTCTCACCTTCTCAGTCCAGGGGGACTGCCTCAGCCAGCAGCTGTCTAGCTCTTGGAAAGAGAGCACCGCACATCTGTCTGCAGCGCTGCACATCCCACAGCCCTCATTCTGGAGCGCAGCTGAGCCTGGAGGAGGAGGCGGGAACAGCACCAGGTGGGGGTGTGGAGCCCTGTGGAAGGGGCAGTCAGAAGGGAGACCTGCCAGACGCAGTCCTGCGGGATCTGGGAAGGAAGACCCAGAGACCCAGCAGCCGTGACCGGCCACACAGCCATTAGATGGAAAAGATCAAACTCTGAGGAACAGGGGCTGGAAGAGGAACCCTGGGGGGGGGGGGGTAGAGCAGGTTATGGGGGGCGCCTTCAATTGTGGGTGCAGGTGAGCTTGGCCCGACAGGTCAGAGTGTTGTAAACACGTGTCACTGCAGAAGGAAAACAGTAAATGCTAGAAGCCTCTGGGAGGGGCGCAGATGTGCAGGAGGGAACCATGACTTCACAGAGGCCAGCGCCCATAGACAGGGGCTACTCCTAATTGAATAAATAATACATTTAACCTGTAAACTCCCAATTTGAGCCTTTTCACTAAACATCAACCTGGAGAGCAAGCCATGACCATGACATTATGTTCAAATAGAACTTAAAAAAGAGAAATTAGCCAAGCCGGCATGACTCAGGGGTGGAGTGTCGACCTAGGAAGCAGAATGTTGCGGTTCAATTCCTGGTCAGGGCACACGCCCAGTTCAATCCCCACTGTGGGGCGTGCAGGAGGCAGGTGGTCAATGATCCTCTCTCATCATTGATGTTTCTATCTCTCCCTCTCCCTTTTTCTCCTAAATCAACAGAAATTGACTTTTAAAAAGAGATATTAGAATTCTGCAGATATAAAAATTATGTATAAAATGGGATGTTTGAATGGTTGAATGTTTTCAACACACTAATGGAATTACTTAACTACATAAATTTTCTCAAATTTTGAATTTATTTGAAGTCTTTAAAATAAAGTATAGCAATATCTTGACCCATGCAGCTCCTAGGCCAATGGAAACTAAGGAGAAAAGAAACAAACGGGACTCCATCAAAAGATAAAGCATCAACCAAAAGAACAAGAAAGCCCACTGCATGGGAGAACACACTTGCCAATTTTATCTCCAATAAGGGTTAATTCTCCAAAATTTACAGAGAACTCCTACAACTTAACAAAAGGAAGGTAAACAATCCAATCGAAAAATGCGCAAAGGACCTAAATAGATATTTTCCGAAAGAGGACACACAGATGCTAGCGAGGAGAAGCCTTAAGAGAAGATTGAAGAGTAACCCAGCCTGTAAAAACTTTAGCATAGAATTGGCTATTGGAAGCTGAGAGTCACTTTGGCTCAGTTATGAACCTACTTTGCACTGGATTCAGCAATTGCCTTGTAATTACCCACCTACTAGAGAAATTGTGCCTGGTACGTGTGCCTTGTTGTGTTGTATTATGTGCCCTTAAATCAACGCAGCAAATTCAAGCAACAGCAGCCTCCTGATCACCACACCCTCTGAGGATCAGCAGCTGTATGTGACTCTCCCCCCACGAGCCAGAAGAGCCACCAAAGCTGTGAACAGCACCCACCAGAGGAGCTGCTGCCAACTGTGAAACAGCTGCTACCGCAACCGCCCGAGGAGCAACCACAGCCCAAGGAGCGACTGCCATCCAGGGAGCATCCACTGAATGACTCAATGTCTAGGTATGTCAGTGAGATCAAACATGGGTAGACAGAGAAACCCCCAAAGGAAAGAAAAGGAGGACTCACCAGAAAAGCAGCTAAGTGAAACCCAGGCATGCAGCATGACAGAAAAAGATTTCAGACTAAGGATCCTAGAGTGCATTAACCAGACGGAGGAAAAAATCAACAACATATACAAGAAGCAAGAAGAAACAGAGGAAAAAATCAACTACTTGTGCAAGAAGCAAGGAGAAACAGATGAAAAAATCAACAACATAAGTAAGACCCAAGAAGAAATGAAGAGTGATATAGCTGCAATAAAAAACACCATTGAAAGTATCAACAGTAGACTAGGAGAAGCGGAGGACCGAATTAGTGAATTAGAAGACAAGGAAGCAAAACACACCCAAACTGTACTGCACTTGGAGAAAAAAATTAAAAGACAGGAGGAGAGCCTAAGGGAGCTTAGGGACAACATGAAACGAAACAACATACGAATAATAGGGGTACCAGAACAATAGAAAGAGGAACAAGGATTAGAAAACCTATTCGAAGAAATAATATCAGAAAACTTCCCTGAGGTGGGGAAGAAAAAAGTCACACAAGCACAGAGAGTCCCAAACAAGGTGAACCCGAAAAGACCCACACCAAGACACATCATAATTACCACGGCAAATGTTCAGGACAAAGAGAGAATCAAACAGGCTGCAAGAGAGAGACGGAAAGTTACATACAAGGTCTCTCCCATTAGATTATCAAATGATTTCTCAACAGAAACACATCAGGCCAGAAAAGAATGGACGGAAATTTACAAACTTATGCAAAGCAAAGGACTGAATCCAAGAATACTCTATCCAGCAAGGCTACCATTCAAAATTGAAGGGGAATTAAGAAGCTTCACAGGCAAAAAAAGGCTAAGGGAGTTTATCACCACCAAGCCGGCAATGCAAGAAATGCTCAAGGGACTGGTGTAAAAAGAAGAAACAAAAAGCTCAGAAAGAAAAGAGCCACACACAAAAAAGAAATGGCTACAAACAAATAGCTTTCAATAATAACTTTAAACGTAAATGGACTAAATGCTCCAACCAAAAGACATCGAGTGGCTGAATGGATAAAAATTATGACCCATACATTTGCTGTCTACAAGAGACCCACCTCATTAGAACGGACTCACACAGACTGAAAGTGAAGGGATGGAAAAATATCTTTCAGGCAAAGGGAAAGGAAAAGAAAGCTGGGGTAGCAATACTTATATCAGACAAAATAGACCTCAAAGTGAAGGCCATAACAAGAGATAAGGAAGGCCACTTCATAATACTAAAGTGATCAATACAACAAGAAGATATAACCCTGGTAAACATATATGCACCCAATGCAGGAGCACCCAAATACATAAAAAAAAAACTCCTGGAAGATATCAAAGGAGAGATCGACAACAATACAATCATAATATGGGACTTTAATACAACACTGACATCACTGGATAAATCCTCTAGTCAAACACTCAGCAAAGAAATAGCAATTCTGAATGACTCACCAGATCAGATGGACTTAATTGACATCTTCAGAACGCTTCACCCCAAAGCCACGGAATATACATTTGACTCAAGTGCTCATAAGACACATTCAAAAATAGACCACATATTGCGTCACAAACAAAGTCTCCCCAAATTCAAGAAGATTGAAATCATACCAAGCATCATCTAAGACCACGACAGCATAATATTAGAAATAAACTACAATAAAAACAACTGAAAATACTCAAACACTTGGAAGCTGAATAGCATGTTATTAAATATTGATTGGGTTACCAATGAGATCAAAGAGGAAATTAAAAACATCCTGGAAACTAATGACAATGAAAACACAACAATCCAAAACCTATGGGACGCAATGAAAGCAGGCCTGAGAGGGAAGTTTATAGCTCTACAGGCCTATCTCAAAGAACAAGAAAAAATGGTAGTAAATCATCTAACTCTACAACTCAAAGAATTAGAAAGAGTGCAACAAGATAACCCCAGAGTGAGCAGAATGAAGGAGATAATAAAGATTAGAGCAGAAATAAATGACATAGAGACCAAAACAAACAAACAAACAAACAAACAAAAAAAACAAACAAACAAAAACACAAACAAACAATACAGAAAATCAATGAAACCAAGAGCTGGTTCTTTGAAAGGATAAACAAGATTGACAAACCTCTAGCCAGGCTCACCAAGAAACAAAGAGAGAGGACCCAAATAAAGAAAATCAGAAATGATAGAGGCAAAATAACAACAGACCCCACAGAAATACAAATGATTGTTCAAAAACACTATGGACAGCTTTACTCCAACAAACTAGACAACCTGGAGGAAATGGACACATTCCTAGAAAAACACAACATTCCAACACTCAATCAGGAAGAATCTAAAAATCTCAATAGGCCAATAACTATGGAAGAAATTGAAGCAGTCATCAAAACACTTCCAGCAAACAAAAGCCCAGGACCAGACGGCTTCACAGGGGAGTTTTTACCAAACATTCAAGGAAGAACTAAAACCTATCCTCCTCAGACTACTACAAAAAATTCAAGAGGAAGGAACACTTGCAATCTCATTCTATGAAGCCAGCATCACCCTAATACCAAAACCAGGTAAAGACAACACAATGAAAGAGAATTACAGGCCAATATCCCTCATGAACATAGATGCCAAAATCCTCAACCAAATCTTGGCACATCGGATCCAGCAGTACATCAGAAAGATCATACACCATGACCAAGTAGGATTTATCCCAGGGATGCAAGGATGGTACAATATCCACAAATCAATAAACATGATACGTCACATAAACAAACTGAAACAAAAAAACCATATGGTCATATCAATTGATGCAGAAAAAGCATCTGACAAAATCCAACACCCGTTTTTGATAAAAACTCTCAGCAAGGTGGGAGTAGAAGGATCATACCTCAACATAATAAAAGCCATATATGACAGGCCCACAGCCAACATCATACTCAATGGACAAAAACTAACCCCATTTCCCCTAAGGACAGGATCAAGACAGGGATGCCCACTCTCACCACTCCTGGTCAACATAGTACTGGAAGTATTAGCCATTGCAATTAGACAAGAAGAAGAAATAAAAGGCATCCAAATTGGAAAAGAGGAAGTAAAACTGTCCTTATTTGCAGACGACATGATATTATACATACAAAACCGTAGAGACTCCATCAAAAAACTACTAGTCTTAATACACGAATTTGGCAATGTAGCGGGATACAAAATTAACCCCCAAGAAATCTGAGGCATTTCTATACACCAACAGTGAACTTTCAGAAAGAGAAACTAAAAAAAACAATCCCATTTACCATCGCACCAAAAAAATTGAGCTACCTAGGAATAAACTTAACTAAAGAGGTAAAAGACCTCTACTCAGAAAACTACAGGACGTTGAAAAAAGAGATAGAGGAAGACATAAACAGATGGAAGAACATACCATGTTCATGGATTGGTAGAATCAACATCATTAAAATGTCCATACCACCCAAAGCAATCTATAAATTCAACGCACTTCCCATTAAAATACCAATGACATACTTCACAGATCTAGAACGAACTCTCCACAAATTCATCTGGAATAAAAAAAGACCCCGAATAGCTGCAGCAATCCTGACAAAGAACAAAGTAGGTGGGATCTCAATACCAGATATCAAGCTGTATTACAAAGCCACTGTTCTCAAAACTGCCTGGTACTGGCACAAAAACAGGCATATAGATCTATGGGATAGAACAGAGAGCCCAGAAATCGGCCCAAACCAATATGCTCAATTAATATTTGACAAAGGAGGCAAAAACATACAACGGAGTCAAGATAGTCTCTTCAATAAATGGTGTTGGGAAAATTGGACATACATATGCAAGAAAATGAAACTAGACTACCAACTTACACCAAACACAAAAATAAACTCAAAATGGATAAAGGACTTAAATGTACGACGGGAAACCATAAAAATTCTAGAAGAATCCAAAGGCAATAAAATCTCAGACATATGCCGAAGCAATTTCTTCACTGATACAGCTCCTAGTGCACTTGAAACTAAAGAGAAAATGAACAAATGGGACTATATCAAAATAAAAAGCTTCTGCACAGCAAAAGAAACCATCAACAAAACAACGAGAAAACCCACTGCGTGGGAAAACATATTTGCCAATGTCATATCTGATAAGGGCCTAATCTCCAAAATTTATAGGGAACTCATACAACTTAACAAAAGGAAGATACACAATCCAATAAAAAAATGGGCCTTTGCCCATCTAAATAGACACCTTTCAAAAGAGGACATTCAGAAAGCCAAGAGACATATGAAAACATGCTCAAAGTCACTAATCATCTGAGAGGTGCAAAACAAAACAACAATGAGGTATCATCTCACACCTGTCAGACTCGCTATCATCAACAATTCAACAAACGACAAGTGCTGGAGAGGATGTGGAGAAAAAGGAACACTCGTTCACTGCTGGTGGGAATGCAGACTGGTGCAGCCACTATGGAAGGCACTATGGAGCTTCCTCAAAAAACTAAAAATGGAACTTCCACTTGACCCTGTGATCCATCTTCTAGGAATATATCCCAAGAAACCAGAAACACCAATCAGAAAGGATATATGTACCCCTCTTTTCATAGCATCACAATTCATCATAGCTAAGATCTGGAAACAGCCTAAGTGCCCATCAGTAGATGAATGGATTAGAAAACTGTGGTACATCTACACGATGGAATACTATGCTGCTGTAAAAAAGAAGGAACTCTTACCATTTGCAGCGGCATGGATGGAACTGGAGAGCATTATGCAAAGTGAAATAAGCCAGTCAATGAAGGAAAAGCACCACATGATCTCACTCATTCAAGGATAATAGAGACCATTATAATCTTTTGAACAATAATAGATACAGAGGCAGAGCTGCCTCAAACAGATTATCAAACTGCAGCGGGAAGGCAGGAAAGGGTTGGGGGGCAGTAGGGAGTGGGGTAAGAGATCAACCGAAGGACTTGTATGCATGCATATAAGCATAACCAATGGACATAAGACACTGAGGGGTAGGGGAGTACGGGGGAGTGTCAAGGGCGGGTTGAAAAAAAAGGACACATATGTTATACCATTTCTAATACTTTAAGCAATAAGACTTAAATATTAAAAAAACTGTAAAAAAAAAAAAGAAACAAAGAGGACACAACGAAGGCCAAGAGACATATGAAAACATAGTCAAAGTCACTAAACATCCAAGAGATGGCTTCACAGGGGAGTTTTACCAAACATTCAAAGAAGAACTAACACCTACTAGTATACTCCTCAGACTGTTTCAGAAAATCCACCAATAATGAACTCACACAGAGAGAAACTAATACAACAATCCCATTTACCCCTGCACCCAAAAAATTAAGATACCTAGGAATAAACTTAACTCACGAGGTAAATCACCTGTACTCGGAAAACTACAGGATGTTGAAAAAAGAGATAGAGGAAGACATAAATAAATGGAAGGATATACCGTGTTCATGGATTGGTAGAATCAACATCATTAACATGTCCACACCACTGGTAGCAATGGTTCAATGAAAATCCCATTAAGAAACAAACGGAACATTTCACAGACCTACAACAAACTATTCAAAAATTCCTATGGAATTTAAAAAGACCCCGAATAGCCACAGCAATCCTGAGACAGAACAACAAGGTTGGAGGGCTAACAATACCAAATATTAAGCCATATTACAAAGCCTCAGTTCTCAACACTGCCTGGTACTGGCACAAGAACAGACGTGTAGACTAATGAAATCAAACAGAGAATCCAGAAATCAACCCAGGCCATTAAACTCAATTCATATTTGACAAAAGAGACAACAATATATGATGGAGTCAAGATAGTCTCTTCAATAAATGGTGTTGGGAAAATTGGATGGATACAAGCAAAAAAAAAGAAAGAGAGAAACTAGACCACCAACTTACACCAAACACAAAAATAAACTCAAAATGGATAAAGGATTTAAACATAAGGCGGGAAACCATAAAAATCTTAGAAGAATCCATAGGCAGCAAATATCAGACATATATCCATAGGCAGATGAATCCATAGGCAGCAAAGTATCAGACAATCATCATCAGAGAGATGCAAATCAAAACAACAAGGACATACCATCTCACACCTGTCAGAATGGTTATCATCAACAAATCAACAAACACAAGTGCTGGCGAGGATGGGGACAAAAAGGAACCCTCTTGCACTGCTGTGGGAATGCAGACTGGTGCAACCACTGTGGAAGACAGTGTGGATTTTCCTCAAAAAATTAAAAATGGAACTCCCATTGGACCCAGTAATCCCACTTCTAGGACTATATCCCAAGAAATCAGAAACACCAATCAGAAAGGACATATGCACCCCTCTGTTCATAGCAGCACAATGTACAAGAGCTAAGATTTGGAAACAGCCTAAGTGCCGCACTTAGCAGATGAGTGGATTAGAAAACTGTGGTACGTCTATACAATGGAATACGACGCTGCCGTAAAAGAGAAGGAACTTTTACCATTTGCAAAAGCACGGATGGACCTAGGGAGCAAAATAAGCCAGTCAGAGAAAGACAAATATCATGTGAGCTCAATCGTTTGTGCAATATAATGAAAAACGTAAACGGATGAACAGAAAATAGAGCCAGAACAAAAACTATTTTAGAATATAATAGAAGCAATCCTGTTATTTGCAGATTTTAAATATTTCCTACAACTTTTGTGATATACTATGTTAGTATAGTTTTGGTAATATTATTATATTTTAAATCTTTTTTCCTACAAATATTAATGTTTATTACATGTAATATTATGTTTAAAAGTCTTTCTTGAAATATGAATGTTCATTGCACATAACATCTTTACTAATAAAAGGTTAATATGTTAATTAGACCAGGAGACCTTCTAGATCAGAGGTCCTCAAACATTTTAAATAGGGGGCCAGTTCACTGTCCCTCAGACATTCCACACATGCGCACTGCGGGCACGGGACGAGTTGGTTGCTAAGCAGGACAGGCAGTGGGGGCAAACCACCCGGCCGGCCAGATACATGTTTTCGGAGGGCTGCATGTGGCCCGCAGGCCGTAGTTTGAGGACCCCTGTTCTAGATGTCCTTTGGGACAAAGCCATGGTAGTGGGGCCGAGGCAGAGGCAGTCAGGGGTGATTAGGCCAGGAGAAGGCACTTGGGAGCAAGCAGGCCATCAGGGGGGTTACCTGGGGGGCAAGCAGGCCAGCAGGAAAGGCAGACGGGGGGGAGCAGGCCGGTAATTGTGGGCAATTGGGAGTGAGCAGGCCAGCATTGGGGGCCAGTTGTGGGTGAGCAGACGGGCAGTGGGGGGAGGTTGAGGGTAAGACAGATGGCTGGGGGGCTGCTGAGGGTACACAGGCCTGCAGGCAGAGTGGTTAGGGGCAATCATGCAGGTGAGTATTTAGGAGCCAGAGGTCCTGGATGGTGAGAGGGATGTTTGACTGCTAGTTTAGGCCTGATCCCAGAAATCATGCCCAAACCAGCAGTCAGACCACCCCTAAGGGGTCCCAGATTGGAGAGGGTGCAGGCAGGGCTGATGGACACAGCACCGCCCCCACACACGAATTTTGGGCACCGGGCCACTAGTCTATATACACTGAGTGGCCAGATTATTATGACAACACCATCAGTATTTCGTTGGGCCACCTTTTGCCTTCAGTACTGTGGTGAATCCTCTTGGCACTGGCACCCCGAGATGTTAAAAGGTGATGTGAGGAATCTGACACCATGCCTGATGAATAGCACTGTCCAGTTCTGTGAGATTTGAGGGTTGTGGAAACAGCTGCCTGATGGCTCTTTTAACTTCATCCCACAAATGCTCAATTGGATTGAGATCTGGTGATTGTGGGGGCCACATAAGCAAGGTAAAGTCTCCCTCATGTTGTTGAAACTACTCCTGCACCATAGGAGCACCATCATGGAACACTGTCTTGTTGGAAGACGCCTTTGGGATACGCCATCAATAGGATAGGATGAACTTAGGTATGTTGTGCTATTCAGATGTTGTTCCACGCAAATTAAAGGGCCTAAATCATGCCAAGGAAAACATGCCCCAAACCATAACACTGCCCCCACCAGCTTGAAGGGCTGTACTCATGCATGTGGGGTGCATGATTTCATGTTGTTTCCACCAAATCCTCACTCTGCCATCTGCTGATGCAACTGGAAACATGATTCTTCTGACCACATGACTTTTTTCCAATGCTCAACTTATCCAATCCTTGTGTTCCTGTGCAAATTGGAGATGTTTTATCTTGGTAACTGCAGACAGCAAAGGCGTTCGACCAGGCCTTCAGCTTCCATATCCCAAACAATGCAGTGTATGGCTTATTTGCCTACACACATCAGGTGGTCATAATAATCTAGCCCCTCAGTGTATATAAAGTCCTAAGCTACCCTTGGACCAGTGCTATGATGCGCACTGACCACCAGGGGTCAGACACTCAAAGCTCAGGCATGGAAAAATGCAAAAGACAGATGAACCTCAGAGGGAAGGAGGAAGGGGGAAGGCGAGAAGAGATGCACCAAAGATCTTATAGGCACACTAGAGGCCCCCGGTTGGGTCCCTCAGCCTACCTGCAGGGATCGGGTTGAAACCAGCAGTGCGACTTGCCCTGAGGGGTCCTGGACTGTGAGAGGGCCCAGGCCAGGACGAGGGACTCCGCTGGTGCATGAATCCATGCACCCCGCCTCTAGTTCTTTTTAAAAATTTTTTCTTGAAATATTAATGTTTATTGCACATAACATGTAAATATATAAAAGCCTAAGCGAAAGTTGGACCAGTGCTATGATAAGCAGTGAGCACCAGGGGGCAGAGGCTCAATGCACAGGCATGGAACCATGGAACAGCTTGATGAATCTCAGAGGAAAGGGGTTGGGGGAGGGCGGGAAGAGATTCACCAAAAATCTTATATGCATACTAGAGGCCCCCGTGGGGCTCCCTCCTCTGGCCTGTGGGGCTTGGACATGTCCTGAGGGGTTCCGGATGGTGAGAGGGACAAGGGACCCCACTGGTGCACAAATCTGGGCACCAGGCCTCTAGTTATAGGTCAAATTGTTTTTCTTGAAATCTTGTTGACTGTTGTTGTGCCCAGATTTCAAGGTTCCCAAAATGCCCACCAGGGAGCCAGCGAGTCCTATGCAAAAGCAAAGAGTCCTTCATTTCGAACTAGTTCGGCTCCCCAACCACACTCACCAATGCAACGGAAAGCCCCAGTGGCCGAGAGAGAGCAAGGCCTGATGGGATTGTGGGTTTTATAGAAAGGGCAGGGGAGGGGACTGTGGGCCCCGCCGATTGGCCAGGCGCGAGTCGGGACTTGTTACACAGGATGTGGTCATCTCTATGGCGCGCACGTCCCTTGATTGTCATTGGATAGTTCAAAGAAATCCCGGGTGTGGCCAGCAGGGGCCTGGACTTCTGGGAAGAAGGCACTCTCCTGAGCACATGGCTGCCGACCCAAAAATGGAGGACCCAGGGCAAGATGGAGGGCGCGGACCTAGCCCCCCCCAGGGCGAGCTGAGCCCGGGCTCCAGGGTCCAGTCCGGTTGCCAGGGGTCCAGCACATCGACCAGTTCCAGCCCAGACAGGAAGTCCACGTCCTCCATCTCGTTCCTGGGGGCGCTGGCGATCGCCTCCTCCTCCATCTCCTCAGGCGAGGGCATGAGCCCGGCCTCGCCACCACTGCTGCCACATGGGTCCGGTCGGGGGCTGCGGGCGGGTGGCGGCCTGTGCCGGGCTCCCGCTGTGGGCTGGGAAGTCGGTGCCCGAGGCCGCCAGCAGCGAGGTCAGGCTGTGCCTCATGGGGCCCGGCGGCCGGCCCACATAGGCCCCGCAACGAATCGCCCTTTCAGTTACCTTTTAGGATAAAAGGGCAACGAGGAACCTGTTAGTGTGCGAGGCCTGCTCGCAGGTTGTGGGTTTCCATCTCGAGAGAAGGAGCACCAGGGGCCTATCCACGGGGAGCTGTCCGGGGGCCTGTCCGCGGGGAGCTGTCCGGGGGCCTGTCCGCGGGGAGCTGTCTGGCGGCCTGTTTGTGGGGAGCTGGTCCTAGGTCAGCTTTCACAGCCAAAATGGCCAAGGACTCTGCAAACCTCAGCCGCTGCCCACTCCTGTCCTGGTAAATAGCGTTTTATTGGAACATGCCTTCCACTTGTGTCTGTCCGTCTACCACTGCTTTCTCTCCACGGCAGCGAAGCGCAGTCGCGGACACGGAGGCGGAGTGGCCCGCCAGCCTGAACAGCCAACCGCCCCTCAAGGGACACCTGTGCCGGCAAGAGCTGCACGATTGAAACCTCAACGTCCCCAAAGTGTAAAAACTCAGAAGCCCCCGAGCGCATCAGCCGCCTCCCACTGAAGGGAACCCCTGAACCTGTGCTCAGTTCCTGGCTATTGGCCTCTGTCTAATCCAGTGGTTCTCAGTCTGCTGGCCCTTTAAACACAGCTCCTCATGTTGGGACCCAACCATGACATTATTTTTGTTGCTACTTCATAACTGTCATGTCACTACTGTTATGAATCCTCATGTAAATATCTGATCTGCAGGATGGTCTCAGGCGACCCCTGTGAAAGGGTCGTTCGACCGCCAAATCGGTCGCAACCCACAGGTTGAGAACTACTTGTCTACTGGCTTCATGTCCACAGACTCCTGTGAAACTGCACTTGGTTCTCCGTAAGTTGGAGCGTCAGGGAAGGTGGATTTGTGTCCTTGCCATGACGGAGTGATGGATCGGCATCTGCCCCGACGCCCTCCCAGCCCCATCATACTTCCATGCGGGTCAGCTGACTGCTTCTCCAAAACTGCTACCAGGTTCTTAGCATCAGGTAAGCTTCAGTGACAGCTCAAATAGTTTGTCACCCACATACTCCTGTTTCTTTAAATCAATTCAAGGCAGTGGAATGAATACGCAACCAGGAAAGAGGTTTCCCTAAGCGGAAACAGGGCTGGCTTCATCTCCGGGACCTCCAGTGCACACTCACCACTCACCGCTCACCGCTCACCGAAAGGCCCACTTCTGTGCCGTTTTAGGAAAAGGGTCTTTAAGTGCATCTTGAGTCTCATCAGCTTCAAGATGCAGAAGGAGATGGCGACTTGAAGGCAGCAACCGAGACACGTGACCTTCAAAACGGGGGGCAGGGGGCAGACTTCCTGCAAGGGGGGGAGGCGCAGTATGATCTATTGAAATAAAGGGCTTAGACAACATGGGCTGGAGAGGGGGCAGACGTGGGCGGTCCTCTTACCCCGTCCTCCCCTCAGTGCTCGGCCAGCTGACAGAGCCGGACAGTGGCAGAGCTGACCCGCGGGAACTCAGTGGGCAGCCTGGACCGAACCCCAGTACCCCCGCCTCCCTCGTCCTGCCCCCCCCACCCTCACCTCCCGTCTCACTCAGGGCCTCTCACCAGGCCCTTCCACCCCCGGCCTCACTCAGGACCTCTCACCAGGCCCTCCCACCCCCGGCCTCACTCTGGGCCTCTCACCAGGCCCTCCCACCACCCCGCCTCACTCAGGACCTCTCACCAGGCCCTCCCACACCCTGGCCTCACTCAGGGCCTCTCACCAGGCCCCTGCCCCTAGGTGCCCTCAAACAGCTTGTGCTGCCAATTGGAGTAGGAACCATGAGGGCGTTGGGTGCAGAGCCCAGAGGTGCACCACCCTGGGACCCTGCCCCGGAGGCTGCTCCAGGCTGGGGGCCGAGCCCAACTGTGACCGCAGATCTACCTTCTTCACCAAACCCGCCGGAGAAAGGAGCCAGCATTCCAGTGCCAGTGCCACAGCCAGCAGTGCCAGTGCCCCGTGAGCAGCGTCAGGCCTCCCTCGCAGGCCTCACCATGAGCTTTATCTGCAGTCACGCCCACAGGAACGGGGGACCAGGCCCAGGACAGTGTACATGGAAACCAAAGCAAACGTGGTTCCATTCCTCACCCGAGGGCATTTTTTTCATTGACGTTTAGGGAGAGTAGAAGGGAGGGAAGGAGAGTGGGAAGAGACACAGAGAGAGAAACATTGATGTGAGAGAGACGCATCGATTGCTTGCCTCCCAGGTGCGCTCCGACCCGGCCAAGGAGCGAACCTGAAACCCACGAACGTGCCCTTGACCAGGAATCGACACTGAGACCCTTCGGTTGGTGGGCCGACACTCTAACCACTGAGACCACGTCCAGGGCCGATTCCAGTTTTAAGAGGATCCTCTATCAGGAAAGAAACCAACGTTGTCCACGCGCAGAAACCCTGCTGTGCTATCCACATGCCACTCAGGCACGCGGACCAGGGTGAGATATGTTCAGGCTACAAGGCGTCACCTCCATCCCAGGAGCACGCGGCCGCAAAAGCGCTTGCTTACCAGCTGCTGGCCTTTGGGGCCCCAGCCTGCATACTGCAGCTTCGCGTAGCTCACCCCCGGGGGTCTAGGCTCTGAGGGTCCCTGGAAAACATGACAGAGAGCAAAATGGTGGGAAGGAATGGAGAGTTAAGTGCTGTACTTTGTTCTGCATTGAGCCTCACTCCCCCCCACGCACACACACACCGCGTCAGGCTCTCCAGGAGCCCTCTCATCGGGACCAGGGCCCCCAGGCGTGTGAGGTGGACTCAGGTCCTCATGCTGAGCGCCAATAGCAAATATTCCCCGGGAGCGAGCCTGGGGAGGAATCTATGAACCGATTTTTAAAAATATTCAGAACCGCCGGGGCGGGGGATGGGGGGTGGCGCAGGCGGCACTGCTCTCAGCCCAACACCTGGTTCATTGTCATTTAATGGACTGAAATCCTCAGGGGTGTGTTCATGCATGAGAGAGAGAGAGAGAGAGAAAGAGAGAGAGAGAGAGAGAGAGAGAGAGAGAGAGAGAGAGGATGCATTCATTTATTTTGGTGTTAGTTCATGCTCTCGCCCCATGTTTCTGTCTTTCTCTTCATTTACTCATTTGTTTTAAAGAATCCAGTCCAGGCTCCGTATGAATCATGTCAGGGAAGAGACGGACTGGTAAAAAATGACTAAGGACAAATACAATGATCTGGACTTAACTCCATCCCAAAGCAATCACACAGTCCCTTCTGACTTTGAGTATCTGAGCAAGAAGCAAGCAGCATACATCATGCTGACTTTTGCAGAGTACATTAGTGAATGGAAGTTTTTTAAAAATATATTTTATTGATTTTTCTGCTGAGAGGAAGGGAGCGGGATAGAGAGTTAGAAACATGGATGAGAGAGAAATATCGATCAGCTGCCTCCCACACACCCCGTACTGGGAATGTGCCCACAACCAAGGTACATGCCCTTGACCGGAATCGAACCCGGCACACCTGAGTCCACAGCCGACACTCTATCCACTGAGCAAAACCGGCCAGGTCGTGAATGGAAGTTTACTCGTTCCTCTTCCTGAGCTGGGCAGAGGGTTGAAAGCTTCCAGACAAAAGGCGCCTTTCGAAGAGAAAAGCCTAGGACTGCTTTCCTGGCTCCTAACCCTTCAGGCTAAAAACATTTTAAAAATTAGCATTTCAGTGTCCAATAATACATGTTTTCAGAATCTTCCTCATGGTGGATAATATAAACATATAAAAGACCCTCACTGTCATAGCAGAGTGTCTGACACATTGTAGATGCTCATACAGATTAACTGGATAATGAATACAGTGAGTGGAACCTCCGTTCGCGACCTGTTTCGTTCTGGAAGGCTGTTCTAGACCTGAATCCTGCTTTCCTTTAGAAATAAGGTAAATTGAATTAATGCCTTGCAGACCTCTAAGTGACCTCCTGTTTGAATGTTTCTCCTATACAACACATGTCTAATATACAGTTTTACCTATAAATAAAGACCTTAAAAACAAAAAGGACATGAAATAGAAATGAGGATTTGACAAAAAGAAAACGAAATGTACAGTAAAAAAAGAAAATCTACACTAATAAAAGACAAACATGCAAATTGACCATACCTTTGCTACACCTTAAGCTATGCCCACAAGCCAATCAGAGCGACTATGTGCAAATTAACCCAACCAAGATGGCGGCCGGCAGCCATGGCGCTGGAGCAAACAGGAGGCTTGGTTGCTCCAATGATGGAGGAAGGCACGCTTCCTGCGGCCAGCTCTGAGCTCCACTCAAAGCAACAAAGTTTCAATTATAGAAGGTAAATAAATCCCAGAATAAAAAAGAAAAAGAAAAAAAGGAGATGCCGGGAGCTTCTGTTGCTGGCGGGCTTGGCCAGCCTAGAAACGGCCATCAGCCCCTCCACTAGGCTGGCCAGGCACCCCGTGGGGACACCCACCCTAAAGGGGGTGTGACCAGCCTGCAAACAGCCATCAGCCCCTCACTCAGGCTGGCCAGGCACCCCAGCAGGACCCCCACCCTGATCTGGGACACCCTTCAGGGCAAACCAGCCAGCCCCCACCCATGCACCAGGCCTCTATCCTCAATAATAAAAGGGTAATATGCAAACTGACCCTAACAGCAGAACGACTGGGAATCACTGTTCACTATGACACACACTGACCACTGGGGGGCAGACACTCAATGCAGGAGCTGCCCTCTGGTGGTCAGGACACTCCCACATGGGGAGCTCTGCTCAGCCACAAGCCAGGCTGATGGCTACCAGCACAGCAGTGGTGGTGGGAGCCTCTCTCGCCTCCTCTGTAGTGCTAAGGATGTCCGACTGCAGCTTAGGCCTGCTCTCCGCTGGCAAGTGGACATCCCCCGAGGGCTGCCGGGCTGCCAGAGGGATGTCTGACTGCCAGCTCGGGCCCAATCCCCCAGGGAGTGGGCCTAAGCCAGCAGGTGGACATCCTCCAAGGTGTCCCAGACTGCAAGAGTGCATAGGCTGGGCTGAGGGACCCCCGCAAGTGCACAAACTTTTGTGCACTGGGCCTCGAGTGTAATAATAATGAGCAGCAACAAAAGCAAAAAACAGGAAAATTTTCGCAGCACCATTTCCTGAGATGTTAGCAACGTGAGGTTTAGCAATAAACTGACACACACTCACGCATTCTCTCCCTTGTTTGTTGCCTGAGAGACGCGTGACTAATCATACAGGGAACAGCACGAAAGGGTGTGGGTGAAAAGCATATTGTTTGAGATGGAGATGTTTGAGAGGCAACGTTCCACTATAGAAGAATAGATGGATGGATGGATATGTCGAATACAGTTTAGTCACCAATGGATGGTTGGTTAGGGTCAGTACCACCTTAAACTCATATAACATTGAAAGATTTGGATTATTATTTTAATATATATTTTAAATTGCACAGTACTAATCTTTTTAAAAATGTTTTTACTGATTTCAGAGAGAGGAAGCAGGAGGGAGAGAAGGATAGAAATGTCAAGGATGAGAGAGAATCATTGATCAGGTGTCTCCTGTACACCCCTTACAGGGGATCAAGCCCTAACCTGAGCATATGCCGTGACTAGGAATCAAACCATGACCTCCTGGTTCATGGGTCGAGGCTCAACCACGGAGCCAGGCTGGCCAGGCCACGGTTTAATTCCTGAGGGCAGGGTCCTCGCTGGCATGAACCCTTCGCCTGGCCAACATTGGGGCTGGTTAGTCAGCGCTGTCTGTGTCTGTGGGTTCAGAAGCTCTGCCTGTGAAGGACTTGGGTACAGAAGTCCTGCCATGGAGACTGTGGGGTTGACTCATACTGAAACATATGTGATGGATCCCACACCCAACACACAGAGGCACTTCCACATACATGGTCCCACACATACGTCCTCAATAAAGTCAGGGAGATTTTTTTTATATAATAGGGGAAGCGTCGTGTCTTCCATCAGTGCACCCCGTGTCTACACCAGCCCACTGCCCAGGGAGCTCCTGCTGGAGGGGCCCTGGGAGGGCTGCGGGGGTGTGGGGGGAGGAGTGGTGCAAGTTTCCAAGGAACGTTAGCAAACCGACCATTTGTGCGATTTTATGGTTTCAGAGAATTTTCATAAACAAGGCGATTTCCTCATGGATTTTGTATGGGGAAAGGTTTTGTAAGGATGACTCACAATTCTGAAGCAATAACATGACAGTGACACATTTGAGGACATAAACATTTTTTGAAAAATTACAGGACAAGACATGCAATGTTGAGCTGAAGGACACAGAGTGTTGGGGGAAGATGAAAAGTTCTGACACTGAATGAATGGGGTGAGGCTGCCCACCTCTGGGAACACACTACAGACACTGAGCTGTACAGTCTCAATGGGTGAATCCCAGGGGGTGGAATTCTATCTCAATGAAGCCAGGACAGAGAGGAGGAGAGGGTCCCTCACGGTGCCCCCACACCTGCTCGCGCTCTCCGTAGCTTCTGCCCTGTCCCTCCAGGCCCTGGTGTGTAAGGGCGGATGTCTGTCGACATGATAAACACCTGTATGTAGCAAGCTCTCAGGGGAAAGCACCCAGAGCCATTCTGAGGATGAGAGGGGTGGCCTTGGACCCAGACGCAGGCTGGGGTCCCAACGACCTCGCTCCCAAGCTGTGTGGTCTTGGGGACTCACTAAACCTTTCTGAGCCTCCGCTTCCTTCTCTGGAATTTGGGGTCAGTCCGCTTGGGTTATTGCCAAGTTTTGTTTTGTTCTTTAATGTGTGTGTGTGTGTGTGTGTGTGTGTGTGTGTGTGTGTGTGTGTGTGGTTAGTTCAGAGAGGAAGGGGGAGGGAGAGAGATAGAAACATCAATGATGAGCCGAAACCAGTTTGGCTCAGTGGATAGAGCGTAGGCCTGCGGAC
>NW_027669617.1:0-77316 GCF_964212035.1 Myotis nattereri | reverse complement strand
CTCTGAGCCGGACCAGGGACTGCACCTAGGGATTGGGCCTGCCCTCTGCCACCCGGGAGCAGGCCTAAATAAAACGATTCTAATAAAACGATTCTAATTTGTGTGGCAAATCTGTGTATTCCTAGTGAAGCAAACCTGAAAGTTTGTTCCCATTTGTTTTTTTTTTGTTTTTTTCTTTTTTGTCATTGAGCTAGACACAACTGAGAAAGCAGGTCATTCACGAATTGATGCACCCTGTATTGAGTGGAAGTCCTCCACCATTTCAGTGGAAGGGAGTGCCCTCTTCTTTTTAAAACATATTTTTATTGATTTCAGAGAGGAAGGGAGAGGGAGAGAGAGAGAGAGAAATATCAATGATGAGAGAGAATCATTGATTGTCTGCTTCCCGCATGCCCCCCTACTGTGGATTGAGCCCAAAACTTGGGCATGTGCCCTTGACTGGAATCGAACCCGGACCCGTCAGTCCCCAGGCCAACGCTCTATTCACTGAGCCAAGCCAGCCAGGGCAGGAGCGCCCTCTTAATAGGCAGGTATACCTGTGTCCCACATGAGAAACCAGAGTCTGCAGAAGTGGGTAATTTGCTTAAGGTCACAGGATTTCAAGATGGCAACACAGGGCAGTAAATCTAGATCTTTAAAATGTGCTCTTTAGATAAGAGAAATAAAGAATACATTAATTTTTTTGAAACCTGTTTTAATCCTCAAGTATTAAAACATTTGTTTACCACTTCTTAATTATTTTAACTATATTCCTACACCATTGCCTTTGAACATATTAGTTACATTTTATCTTAAAGGCAGATATAGCAAACTTTCCATATATTTTTTTAAATTGGCTTAATATTTTAGAGCAGCTTCATAGCAAAATTGAACAGAATGGAGAGTTTCTGTATGTCTCCTCCTCCTTCATGCACAGCCTTCCCCATGATCAACATTTTTACAGTCAATGAGCCTACATGGTGGCATCATTGTCACCTAAAATCCATAATTAACATTAGGGTGCACTCTTTATGTTGTCCCTATGTTTTAATTCTCTTTCTATTAGCTGTAGTTGTCCAAAAGTTTCTTATTCAGAAGTTTTAAGAAATCTTGAACAGTGTTAGTATTTGAAAAACTTGAAACTTAAATATGCTGTATTTAAGTTTGCCTGAGCAATAGTCAATTACATAGTTACTAGAGGCCGGATGCACAAAAATTTGTGCACTGGCGGGGGTGGGGGGTGTCCCTCAGCCCCACTTGTGTCCTCTCACAGTCTGGGACCCCTCAGGAGATTACGACCTGCTGGCTTAGGCCCACTCCCGGTGGCAGAGGGCAGGCCCAATCCCTAGATGCCTGCACTGCAGCTCCTGGTCGGGCTCAGAGCAGGGCAGACAGGGGAGTTGGGGCGCCGCCCCCTGTCATGCACAGAGCAGGGCAGATCAGAAGGTTGTGATGCCACCTCCAGTCACGCTCAGGGTAGGGCCGATTGGGGGCTTGGGGCACTGCCCCCTGTCACGCTCAGAGCAGGGCCCATCAGGGGGGTTGGGGCTCCGTACCCTGTCACACACAGAGCAGGGCCCATCAGGGGGTTAGGGAGCTCCGCCCTGTCATGCACAGAGCAGGGCCGATCGGGGGGTTGGGGAGCTCCCCCCATCATACACAGAGCAGGGCCGATCAGGGGGTTGTGATGCCATCCTCAGTAATGCTCAGTGTAGGGCCGATTGGGGGGTTGGGGTGCTGCCCCCTGTCACACTCAGGGCAGGGATGATGGGGAGGTTGCGGCTCCACCCTGTCACACACAGTGCAGGGCCCATCAGGGGGTTGGTGCGCTGCCACTGTCACACTCAGGGCAGGGCCAATGGGGAGGTTATGGCTCTACCCTGTCACACACAGATTAGGGCCCTGCTCTGTGCGTGACAGGGGGCAGCGCCCAAAGCCCCTGATTGTCCCGGCTCTGTGCGTGACAGGGGGTGGCGCCGCAACTTCCCAATCAGACCTGCCTTGAGTGTGACGGGGGGGCGGTGCCCCAACCCCCCAATCGGCCCTGCTCTGAGCCGGACCAGGGACTGCACCTAGGGATTAGGCCTGCCCTCTGCCACCCGGGAGCAGGCCTAAGCCAGCAGGTTGTTATTTCCCGAGGGGTCCCAGACTGTGAGAGGGCACAGGCCGGGCTGAGGTATCCCCCCCCCCCGAGTGCACAAATTTTTGTGCACCGGGCCTCTAGTACTAATATAAGGGTAATACGCTAATCAGACTGGATGTCTTCCAGACATCCTTCTGGACAAAGCCATGTTGGTGAGGGCTGAGGCAGAGGCAATTAGGGGCAATCAGGCCAGCAGGGGAGAGCAGTTGGGGCAATCAGGCAGGCAGGTGAGCGGATAGGAGCCAGCGGTTCCAGATTGGGAGATGGATATTGGACTGCCGGTTTAGACCCATTCCTGGCAGTTGGACATTCCCCGAGGGGTCCTGATTTGGAGAGGGTGCAGGCCAGGCTGAGGGATCCTCCCTCACCACTCCCTTACCCCATTCTTTCCCCCTACCCCGTGCATGAATTTTGTGCACCGGGCCTCTAGTATTATATATTTAAATGAATTAATCGTGAAGAACATAGTTAATTAAGCACCTGTTGATTGAGATTTTGTTGTTTTATTGTTTGGGTTTTGCCATTAGAAGCGGTGTGCAGTGTACACTCTTTGTTTCCCTGTGGAAGTGTAGCTGTGTGAATTCCTAGAGGTGAAAAGACTAGGTTAAAGAACACATGTCTTTTTGAATACACAAACACTAACAAATTTCCCTCCTGAGTGATTGAACCTGCCGACTTCCCTGCTTTCTTGCCAGCACTTTAAGTATGATGAGAGTTTTAATCTTAGCAGTCTTATTGGGAAAATAGGACCCCTTTGTTTTAGTATTAACTTGCATTTTCTTAGGATTTTGTTTATCGACATTAAATTGTCTTACTGATTTATTAGATCTCTTTAATATTATGAAAGTTAGTGTGCTTTCTCCTCATTATAGCAAATATTTTCTTCCAGTGTGTCATTTGTCTTTTGACTTTATTTCATGCCATATATAAGTTCTTAATTTTTATGTTATTAAATATTTCTCTTTATCACTTCTAGATTTTTGTATCATGCTTGGGAAGGACTTCCTTCAGAAATTATTCTTAAGAGATACATAACGTACAACAGGATAATGTCATAAGTCCAAAATTTATAAAGTGACTGAGTAATGGTTGAATGAAAGTTGTGAGACAAAACTATGTACATTGTGTTTTTTGGAGTTTTTAAAAGAAATGGCAGAATATCATCAGGCTAAAGAGACTTGTGACATGGACCCTCAGACAAGTGCAATTTTGCCTAGCAAAGACTCTCTTGGTAATTTCAGGCTTTTTTCCTGATTCCAGGTTTCTATTTTCTTTTTGAATGAAGAAAAAGATCTGCTTTCCTATGTTGTGTGTGTTCCTAAACTGTGTGCAGGTGGAGTGCTCATTTCCCATTGTGTCAGCACAGTCCTATCTTCAGTGCTGCCCCTCCCTCTGTGATCACCAGGTGGATGCAAAGGCCCATGTTCTTGTTTGTTGGGTCAACCCCTCAACTGGCAGGCTCTTCCCTGTGACTCATCTAACTTTATCGTATAGCCATTAACGTGAGAAGATCCTAGACTATTTGCATTGCGGAAAACTAGAGAAGTCAGTGGCATGTTATAGTTGAGGAAACCAAGGTCACCAGATGAAGGAAAAGTGATACTGGAGTCCAAGTTTTCTGGTCCATGATCCAGATCCTTTTCCATGGGACAGCCTTTCTACATACAGTACCATCCTGCCTTTAGGCGTATGCTCAGAAGGGAAACAGGTGGCTAAAATGCTGTGATTAATCCTGGCTCCTCCTTACTCATTAAAAGCAATAACTTGTTAGACAATAAATTCAAATATCTTAATCTGATTCTGCCAGTCTTTTTTTCCTGTGCATACTTTTTAGTGGGCACTGGTGTTTACATGATTGAGATTGCACTCTCGTGTGGGTTTTGCACTCTGTTAATGTTTGATTCTAATCCACATTTGGTTTGAGGGCTTCGGGTCTGCTGCAGAGAGCACTGGAATGAGAGGAATAGCAGACCTGGCTTTTGTCCCAGTTATGCCGTTGTGTAGTTGCTAAGCCCTCTGGGAGTCACCTACACTGTGTGGGCACCTGTGTCCTCTGTAAAATGGAAGACTTAAAACTAAGAATCTCTGATTCATTTTAAGATCAGTGTTTTGAACATGTGACTCAGCTTTCACCAAAGACCATAAAAGAACTCTTTGGCACTTGGAGACTGGAAAAAGATGCCATTGTTTTCTGACCTACCTTTTGCTTTCTTTTCCCCTGACTTTTATGATGGAAATTTTCCAGCATTCAAAAAAGTTGAAAGTTTTACAGTTCACCAGTAAGTTTGTATTATGTTTGCTTGATCACTTTCTGTTCATCCAGTAATCTATCTCAATTTTTTGAATTGGTTCAGAGTAAATTGCAGATGCCCCCTGTCCGTATCCCTGTACTCTTTGCTTTTGAACAGACTTCTTGCTCACCTACCCTGAGTCCTCTGCCCTGTTCGTGTTTTTTTTAATAGCTGAGAAGCTTCAACATATTGATGATCAGTTTTCAGGTGCTTACCCTCAGCATCCAACATTAGGAACTTTAGAAATAAAGTTAAATGAATATAAGAGAGAACTAGAACAGCAGCTTCAGGCAGAAATGCATGAAAGGGTAAGTTTATCTTGTTGCTGTTAACAAAAGTGGTATTTTTGCTTATCTTTTCATTCTTAATCTTAGGTATATAGGAAAATATCTAGAATCTTTAATAAACTAGAGGCCCAGTGCATGTGTAGGTTCCCTAGTAGCTACCTGCTGGTGGGGCCTCCCTTTCCCTGGCCACCTGCTGCCAGGTGGGGCTGGTCTCAGGGGACGGGCTGCAGGTGGTTGGCCAGCCCCGCCCCTGCTTGAACTCCCGGTGAAGGGGACAATTTGCATATATGGCTTTTATTATATACTTAATATGATATATACTCTTGTGCATGTTACGATTTTTCTTTCCACTTGCTGTTGTTTCTTTTTGCCTTTTGAATGAGTTTTATAGAAACAGTTAATGAGACTAAAGATGAATTAAACTATAAATATAGGGTGTGCCAAAAATATATAAACACACCTTGAATAATTATAAAGGCAGTGTATATTAAAACAACATTTTCACAATTGAGCTATCGGCTGTTAGAGTGTGTATACATTTTGGGGGGGATACCCGGTATAATTAATGAATATTGAACTTAAACATGGAGAATTTGTTACTAATTGTTTAGTATTATTATTTACAATGATTTGTAGTCAATTTGCAGTTGAAGCATTTTAAAAATACTGAAGTAGTACAAATTAAAATGGAAGAGAAAGGAAAGTCTGAGGAGTTAGTGGTTTGGGAATGATGTTGGAGAGCTTGTCAAGCAAGATCGGAAGCCTTCTTGGGAAAAGATGTTCCTTGAGAGAATTCAAAAGCACCAGAAGGCAATATTTTAAAATCATTTACTGGATGGCTCTTTCCTGCAGCTGCTTGTAGGTTTGCTAAAAGTCCAGGGGTGAGATGAGACATTTGCTGGAACAGTTGAGGACCTAGAGCAGTGATGGTGAACGTTTTGAGCTTGGCGTGTCAAAATTTTGAAAAACTCTAACTTAACTCTGGTGCCATGTCACATATAGAAATATTCATATATTTTTTTTGATATTTGCAACCATAATAAAAAAAGATTTATATTTTTGATATTTATTTTATATATTTAAATGCCATTTAACCAAGTAAAATCAACCAAAAAATATGTATAAAATGAACAAAAACAGAAAAACAATGTACATTTAAGAAAAAATAATAATAAAAACAATGATAATCATTACCATTTGCAACGTCATGGATGGAACTATAGAGCATTATCCTAAGTGAAATAAGCCAGTCAATGAAGGAAAAATACCACATGATCTCACTCATTCATGGATAATAGAGACCATTACAAACTTTTGAACAATAATAGATACAGAGGCAGGCCTGCCTCAAACAGATTGTCAAACTACAGCGGGAAGGCCGGGGAGGGTTGTGGGGCAGGAGGTAGGGGGGTAAGAGATCAACTAAAGGACTTGTATGCATGCATATAAGCATAACCAGTGGACATAAGACATTGGGGGATTGGGGAGGCTAGGGGACTGTCTAGGGCGGGGAAATAAAGTGGACACATATGTAATACCCTTTGTAATACTTTAAGCAATAAATTAAAATAAATAAATAAATAAATAAATAAATAATAAAAAAATTTAAAAACAAAAACAATGATAATCAAATGGTATGAAAACTAGAAATTAGTGACTTTTTTGGTGCTGAAGTTTGTCTGCTAATTCTTTGATTGCAGGTTCATACTTGATGCACTTCAAAGCCAAGCAAGCGCCACTAACATCATGTTAGCCGATTCCTTTTGTTCATTTTAATATTATTTAATGCTGAGAACAAAGTCTCACAAAAATATGTTGATGAAAAAATTGTTAGCAAAGCCATCGCTAGATTTTTTATATTGCTAAAAGTGTCAGGAACTCTGTTCCAAGCACTCAAAATTTCTTCTTCATAGTTGCACTCTTCATGTTTCAAACGATTTCGTTCCAGATTTTCAAGTTTCGACCTTAAGTCAGCAAACACGAGTCCAAATGCTACCTTGAAAATCTGCAAGTTGCATCTCTAAATCATCAATTTGCATCCATTGGAAATTATTCAATTCCAAAGTACTGTAAACTACATCCAGATACTTAATTATTTTAATGGTCTGTTCTAGGCTTCTAAATTGGTTGAATCTTTCGCTGAACTGTTCAAAGAACGTGTTTACTATATTCTGGTACATAAGTATAGACTCCATTACACTTGTAGTAGCCTTCTCAAAATACTTTTTCATCTGAGGAAAATACGAGTTTTAGTTTCAATATCTCGCTTGAAAATTTTAAGTTTACTTTCAAAAGATTTGATGTATCCAAACATAACGTCAATATTTTTGCCAAAACCTTGTAATTTTAAGTTCAGTTCATTCATATGAACAGAGAGATCTGTAAAAAACATCAAATTGCTGACCCACTTATGATCATTGATCTGAGGAAAGTTTGCCAGATCCTTATTCTCAATAAATACCATAATTTCTTCAAAGCACTCCACAAATCGCTCAAGTAGTTTTCCTCGACTTAGCCATCTCACACTATTGAACATCAGTAGTCCACTGTAGGTTGAATCAACTTCCTGTAAAAGTACAGAAAATTCTCACTTGTGAAGGGGTCGAGAAGCTATAAAATTCACAATTTTTGTTACAACTGACATTAAATCATTCAACTCAGAGAATCCCGATTTGGCACACAACACCTCCTGATGGATAATGCAATGAAAAGGTGCAAGTGGATGTCTAATAGCTTCCATAAACAATTTCAGGAATCCCACTTTTTTCCCACCATCTTTGGTGCCCCGTCTGTCGTGACTAACACAATTTTAGAGATATCAATGTTTAGGACACTGAATGTTTTTATAACAACTTTACATATTTGGTTTCCTGATGTACTCATTGGCACTTATTCTAACTTTATCAACTCTTCTCTCATAGTGAGACCATCAGAATATCTAGCAATAATGGCCAACCGAGCATATGATGTGACATCAGTAGTTTCATCAAGAGAAATCAAAAAATATTTACATCTATTTAAGTCTTTTTTTTATTGACTTTGTACGTTTTTGCCAAGATCTGTTATTCTAACTTTTTTTTTAAATTAAATCTTTATTGTTCAGATTATTACAGTTGTTCCTCTATTTTCCCCCCATAGCTCCCTGCCACCCAGTTCCCACCCCACCCTCTGCCCTTACCCCCACCCCCTACTGTCCTCACCCATAGGTGTACGATTTTTTTTTCTTTGTCCCTGATTCTATTATGATCACCAGATTATTTATTCACTTGATTCTTAGATTCACTTGTTGATAGATGCATGTTTGTTGTTCATAATTCGTATCTTTACCTTTTTCTTCTTCTTCCTCTTCTTAAAGGATACCTTTCAGCATCTCATATAATACTGGTTTGGTGGTGATGAACTCCTTTAGCTTTTCCTTATCTGTGAAGCTCTTTATCTGACCTTCAGTTCTGAATGATAGCTTTGCTGGATAAAGTAATCTTGGTTGTAGGTTCTTGGTATTCATCACTTTGAATATTTCTTGCCACTCCCTTCTGGCCTGCAAAGTTTCTGTTGAGAAATGAGCTGACAGTCGTATGGGTATTCCCTTGTAGGTAACTGAGTTTCTTTCTCTTGCTGCTTTTAAGATTCTCTCTTTGTCTTTTGCTCTTGGCATTTTAATTATGATGTGTCTTGGTGTGGTCCCCTTTGGATTCCTTTTGTTTGGGGTTCTCTGCGCTTCCTGGACCTGTAAGTCTATTTCTTTCACCAGGTGGGGGAAGTTTTCTGTCATTATTTCTCAAATAGGTTTTCAATATCTTGGTCTCTCTCATCTTCTGGCACCCCTATAATTCTGATGTTGGTACGCTTGAAGCTGTCCCAGAGGCTCCTTACACTATCTTCGTATTTTCGGATTCTTTTTTCTTTTTGCTTTTCCAGTTGGGTGTTCTTTGCTTCTTCACATTTCGAATCTTTGACTTGATTCTTGCGCTCCTCTGGTCTGCTGTTGGGTGTCTGTATAGTATTTGTTATTTCAGTCAGTGTATGCTTAATTTCTAGTTGGTTCTTTATAACAACATCGAGGGTCTCATTAGATTTCTTGAGGATCTCACTACATTTATCGGCGGTCTCACCAGTCTTTTCGAGGGCCTTACTAAGTTTATCGGCAGCTTCTAGACAGTTCTTGAGAGACCTTAAAAGTGTGGTTTTGAGCTCTATATCTTCCATTTCTGACATTTGCATCCTATTTCTTTGTCTCTGCATTTTTTTATCTTTTCTTGGTGCACCCCCTAGTGGTCTTTGTGCGCAGTCTTGTTGTAGTTAAGCCTTGATTGTTGTCGGCAATACCGGGGGTGATTTGGCCTCCAGGCTAACTGGCTATGAGAGCTATTCTGCTTTTGATAGTATTTCTACTGAGTGGTAACTTAGAAATTCTTTTAATAACATCATCTTTTTTTTCATATCATGAAATAGAGCTGGTGCACCTCTTAGAAATGTTTCCTTACTAAATTCTCTGTCACTGAGGGTTTTTTCCATGCTGAGCTATGGAGAGAGCAATATAGTAACTTGCTGATATTAAATTTGTAGAGCATCTTACAAATTTAATGATGGAATTTGATTGACTTTTATAGAGGTGTGGCTGCCTAGAAATGCATTCCTTCCTCTCATCAATACTTTTTTTCAAGAACTGACAATGATTAGTTTCAAAATGTCTCTTTACATTCCACGTTCTGCTTACTACTGTTTCATTAAACAGTATGCACAATGAATTGTTGTTTCTGTTGACAATCCCGTACATCTCGGTGCATATGTCTTTTTAAGGGTCGGCTACTGCTTCTTCCACTTCCCTTATCATTCAATCTTGCTTTTTTATTTTTTTGATTCTCCATCACAAGGCTGCAAAAATAAATATAAATGACGTCATTTTTTATAAAAGGTTGATAGTTTTCTTACCTATTAACTTTTTGCAGTGTTGTTGCACTGACTCCTGTTGCAAAACAATTCAAAAACAGTACGTATAACCAACAAATATATGGTGCTGTAATCAATTATCTGACATGCAGAATGTCTCGTCAAGCACTGTTGCACTGTATAACTTTTTGGTTTTTTTTATTACTTAAGGTATTACAAATGTGTCCTCTTCCCCCCCATTAACCCCCAACCTCCCCAACCTCCCCGCACACTCATGCTCCCATCCCCCTGTTGTCCAAGTCCATTGGTTTGGCTTATATACATGTATACAAGTCCTTCGGTTGATCTCTTCACCTTACCCCGCCCTCCCCTACTTTCCTTCTGGGGATTGATAGCCTGATTGCTGTTTCCCAGTCTTTGGATCTGTCCCTTTTCATCAGTCTATGTTGTTCTCTATAATCCACAAATGAGTGAGATCATGTGGTATTTATCTTTCTCTGACTGACTTATTTCACTTAGCATAATGCTCTCCAGTTCCACCCATGCTGTTGCAAAAGGCAAGAATTCCTTCTTTTTTACCACAGCATAGTATTCCATTGTGTATATGTACCACAGTTTTCTAATCCACTCATCTGCTGATGAGCTCTTAGGCTGTTTCCAAATCTTAGCTATGGTGAATTGTGCTGCTATGAACAAAGGGGTGCATATATCCTTTCTGATTGGTGTTTCTGGTTTCTTGGGATATATTCCTACTAGTGGGATCACTGGGTCAAATGTGAGTTCCATTTTTAGTTTTTTGAAGTGGCTACATACTGTTCTCCACAGTGGCTGCACCAGTCTGTATTCCCACCAGCAGTGCAGAAGGGTTCCTTTTTCTCCACATCCTCTCCAACACTTGTTGTTTGTTGATTTTTTGATGCTAGCCATTCTGACAGGTGTGAGATGATAACGCGTTGTCGTTTTGATTTGTATCTCTCCTATAATTAGTGACTTTGAGCATGTTTTCATATGTCTTTCGGCCTTCTGTATGTCCTCTTTCGAAAAGTGTCTATCTAGATCCGTTGCCCATTTTTTTATTGGATTGTTTATATTCCTTTTGTTAAGTTTCATGAGACCCCTGTAAATGTTGGAAATTAAACCCCTGTCAGTGGTATCATTGGAAAATATGTTCTCCCATACAGTGGGTCTTCTTGTTGTTTTGTTGATGGTTTCCGTTGCTGTGCACAAGCTTTTTATTTTGATGTAGTCCCATTTGTTTATTTCCTCTTTAGTCTCCATTGCCCTAGGAGCATTATCAGAGAGGAAATTCCTTGGGCATATGTTTGCAATTTCGCTGCCTGTGGATTCCTCTAGTATTTTTATCGTTTCCCATCTTACATTGAAGTTTTTATCCATTTTGAGTTTAATTTTGTGTATGGTGTGAGTTGGTGGTCTAGTTTCATCTTTTTGCATGTATCTGTCTAATTTTCCCAACAGCATTTATTGAAGAGACTGTCTTGACTCCATTGTATGCTCTTGCCTCCTTTGTCGAATATTAATTGGGCATAGTGGTTTGTGTCGATTTCTGGGGTCTCTATTCTATTCCATTGACCTATATGTCTGTTCTTGTGCCAGTACCAAGCTGTTTTAAGAACAGTGGCTTTGTAATACAGTTTGATATCTGGTATTGAGATCCCACCTACTTTGTTCTTCTTTATCGGGATTGCTGCAGCTATTCGGGATCTTTTTTTTTATTCCAGATGAATTTTTGGAACGTTCGTTCTAGATTTGTGAAATATGCCATTGGTAATTTAATGGGGATTGCATTGAATCTATAGATTTCTTTTGGTAGTATGGACATTTTGATGATGTTGATTCTACCAATCCATGAACACGGTATATTCTTCCATCTGTTTCTGTCTTCCTCTACCTCTATTTTCAGTGTCCTGTAGTTTTTTGCATATAAGTCTTTTACCTCCTTAGTTAAGTTTATTCCTAGGTATTTTAATTTTTTTGGTTCAATGGTAAATGGGATTGCTTTTGTAGTTTCACTCTCGGTAAGTTCACTTTTGATGTAAAGAAATGCCATGGATTTCTTAGCATTAATTTTGTACCCTGCTACATTGCTGAGTTCATTTATTAAGTCTAATAATTTTTTGATGGAGTCTTTTGGGTTCTGTATGTACAGTATCATGTCATCTGCAAATAAGGACAGTTTTACTTCTTCTTTTCCAATCTGGATGCCTCTTATTTCTTCTTGTCTGATCGCAATGGCTAGTACTTCCAGTACTGTATTGAACTGGAGTGGTGAGAGTGGGCATCCCAGTCTTGTTCCTGATTTTAAGGGGAATGATTTCAGTTTTTGCCCATTGATTATGATGTTGGCTATTGGTTTGTCATATATGGCTTTTATTATGTTGAGGTATGATCCCGCAATTCCTATCTTGCTGAGAGTTTTTATCAAGAAAGAGTGTTGGATTTAGTCAAATGCTTTTTCCGCATCAATTGATAGGATTATACGGTTTTTTTCTCTCAATTTGTTTATGTGATGTATCACATTTATTGATTTGCGGATATTGTACCATCCTTGCATCCCTGGGATAAATCCTACTTAGTCATGGTGTATGATCTTTTTGATGTATTGCTGGATCCGATTTGTTAGGATTTTGTTGAGGATTTTGGCATCTATGTTCTTGAGGGATATTGGCCTATAATTCTCTTTCATTGTGTTGTCTTTATCTGGTTTTGGTGTTAGGGTGATGCTGGCTTTTAGAATGAGATGGGAAGTGTTCCTTCCTCTTGGATCTTTTGACATAGTCTGAGGAGGATAGGTTTTAGGTCTTCCTTGAATGCTTGGTAAAACTCCCCTGTGAAGCCGTCTGGCCCCGGGCTTTTGTTTGCTGGAAGCTTTTTGATTACTGCTTCGATTTCCTCCATAGTTATTGGCCTATTGAAATTTTTAGATTCTTCCTGATTAAGTTTTGGAATGTTGTATTTTTCTAGGAATACGTCCATTTCCTCCAGGTTGTCTAGTGTGTTGGAGTAGAGTTCATAGTATTTTCTAACAATCCTTTGTATTTCTATGGGGTCTGTTGTTATTTCTCCTATTTCATTCCTGATTTTGTTTACTTGGGTCCTCTCTCTTTGTTTCTTGGTGAGCCTGGCTAGAGGTGTATCAATCTTGTTTATCCTTTCAAAGAACCAGATCTTGTTTTTGTTGATCTTTTGTATTGTTTTTTTGGTCTCTGTGTTGTTTATCTCCGCTCTGATCTTTGTTATTTCCTTCCTTCTGCTTAGAGTGGGCTTTTTTTGTTGCTCTCTTTCTAACTCTTTGTGTTGTAGAGTTAGGTCATTTATTCTCATTGTTTCTTGTTTCTTGCAGTAGGCTTGTAGAGCTGTGAACTTCCCTCTCAAGAGTGCTTTCACTGTGTCCCATAGGTTTTGGATTGTTGTGTTTTCATTTTTGTTTGTTGCCATGATGTTTTTTATTTCTTCTTTGATCTCTCTGGTAACCCAATCGTTGCTTAATAGCATGCTATTTAGTCTCCATGTGTTTGATTTTCTTGGATTGTTTTTGTTGTAGTTGATTTCCAGTGTTATGCGTTTGTGGTCTGAGAAGATGCTGGATATGATTTCAATTTTCTTGAATTTGAAAAGACTTTATCTGTGACCCAGGACATGCTCTATCTTTGAAGATGACAAATGTGCAGTTGAGGAGAATGTATATTCTGTGGCTTTGGGGTGAAATGTTCTGAAGATGTCAATTAATTCCATCTGATCTAGTGAGTCATTTAGAATTGATGTTTCTTTGCTGAGTTTTTGTTTAGAGGATTTGTCCAATGGTGATAATGGGGTGTTAAGGTCCCCTACTATGATTGTATTGCTGTCAATCTCTCCCTTGATCTCCTCCAGAAGTTTTCTTACGTATTTGGGTGTTCCTATATTGGGTGCATATATATTTACCAGAGTTATTTCTTCTTGTTTGACTCCTCCGTTTAGTATTATGAAGTGGCCTTCTTTATCTCTTTTTATGTCCTTCACTTTGAGATCTAATTTGTTAGATATAAGTATTGCTACCCTGGCTTTTTTTTCACTTCCATTGGCCTAAAAAACCTTTTTCCATTACTTCACCATCAGTCTGTGTGCGTCTTTTTTTCTGAGTTGGGTTTCCTGTAGACAGCAGATATATGGGTCATGTTTTCTTTTCAACTCATTTACCCTATGCGTTTTTACTGGGGCATTTAATCCATTTACATTTAAAGTTATTGATAGAAACTTGTTAGTCACCATTTTTGATCTTTACCGCTGCGTTCCTTCTTTGTTTCCTATTTTTTCTTTTTACAGCAGACCCTTTAGCATTTCTTGCATTGCTGGTTCGGTTGTAATAAACTCCCGTAGACCGTTTTTGTCTATGAAGCTCCTGATTTGACCCTCAATTTTGATTGATAGCCTCGCTGGGTACAGTATTCTTGGATTCAGACCCTTCCTTTGCATGACTTTGTATATTTCATTCCATTCCTTTCTTGCCTGATGTGTTTCTGTTGAGTAATCAGTCTCTAGACTGATGGAGGATCCTTTGTAGGTAACTTTCTGTCTCTCTCTGGCTGCTTTTAATATTCTTGCTTTGTCGTTGGTGTTTGCCAATTTAATTATTATGTGCCTTGGTGTCGGTCTTTTGGGGTTCATTTTGTTTGGGACTCTGTGAGCTTCTTGGATTTGTGTGAGTTTTTTCTTCCCTATCTCAGGGAAATTTTCCATTATTATTTTTTCAAACAGGTTTTCTATTCCTTGCTCAGTTTCCTCTCCTTCTGGGACCCCTGTTATTTGGATGTTGTTTCGTTTAGTGTTGTCCCAGAGTTCTCTTAGGCTCTCCTCATGCTTTTTAATTTTTTTTTTCTAGAAGCTGTTCTGTTTGGGTATTTTTTCCTACCTTGTTTTCTAGCTCGCTGATGTGGTCCTCTGCGTCTTCTAGTCTACTGTTGATGCTTTCTATTGAGTTCTTTATATCAGTGATGTCATTTTTCATTTCCTCTTGGTTCCTACACATATTGTTGAATTTGTCTTCCATTCTTTTCATCCACCTTATGGCCATTTCTCTGAATTCTTTCTCTGACAGGTTGCTTTCCTCCATTGCCCCCATTTCGTTTACTTCCTTTTCTGATGATGCCTGTTTTTCTTTCATATGTGGGTTGGTTCTTTTTTCACCATGATCTCTCTTCTCCAGGTGTTTGGTTATGTAGTTCTCTTTCTGATGCGTTGATTTAAAGGCACAAAATACAACACAACAAGGCACAACATACAAGGCACCGAAAACAAATGTATTTACGATATTAATAACCCCAAATAAAGGTGACCACTGAGCGAAGAGAATTAGGGGATAAAGAAGAAAAAAGAGAAAAAGATTAAAGAGAAAAAGAAAAAAAGAAAAAGGAATGCCGAAATGAGATTGGGAAAAGGGAGAGAAGAAAGAAGAAAAAAAAAGTGAGAGAATGAATTAGAGGTGGGCAAGAGGCTATTTGTATGGGGAGAAAACTCTAATAGAACCACAAATAATCCCAATGAATTCCAGCAGCAGATCCCTGGAGATTAATGCAAACTACAATCAACCACTAATATCAAGTGAGGCAAGGGAAAACAGAAGCACAAAAATCACCAGAGAAAGAAAAAGCAAAACAGAAAAATAAAAATGAAAAATAATACAATCTCGCAAACAAGCATAAAAAAAACCAATATACTCAAAATCAAGCAAACACTAGCAAAACGACAGACAGAGAAAAAAAATTGGATAGTGAAGAACGATAAGAGAGAGGTGTATATGGATTTAGAGCAAGGGATTGGAAATTAGGTATATAAGTAGGGTGAAATTTAGACAGTGGGTAAAAAGAATGAATAGGGAAAATCTAAAGCAGGAATAGGGTAAGAGAAACAGGACAACAAAAGGGGAAAAGTGAGGAAGAGTTATGGCTTAAGGGTAAAGGTGAGATAGAGAGAAATGATGCTAAAGGAACGATGAAAATAGAGTGTAGAACACTAATTCCAAAATAAAATAACGAAAAAAAAAATAAAATGACGCTAGAAAAAGTGGTAAAATGATAGCAATAATACTGGTTAAAAAATGTAGTAATTACAAAGGTAAAATCAGGTGATGAAAAAAAATAATAATAGGTTCTTTATGAAATGGTGAAAAAAGAATTAAAAAGAAAAAAAGATAAAAATGTGCAGTAGTGAAGGTGCTTCAGATCTTCTACTCTTCTTTTTGGCACGCCTTAGTCCTGCCAGGCATTTAGGAGAGTGTTGAATTTCCCTGCGATACACTGTCCCTCCGTGCTGTAAACCACAGTCCTGATTTTAAGGCAGGTTGTATTTGTTTACCATACTGCCTTTATTTGCATTTACAGAAGAGACAGTTCATGGCTCTGCCTCTGGGTGGCAGTTTGTCTGGATTGACCTCCGAGGCTATAAGTCCTCTCTATCCAGTAGTTAGGGTTTATTTTCTCTATGTTACTTGAAACTGGTTTGGGAAAGTCCACTGCCCAGAGCTGGTTCTTTAATCATTACTCCCCGCTCTGTTTCCCAGGCTCCCCAAAATGTCTTTCCCCTACAGGCTATGTGAATGACCCCACCTGGGGAATCCCATTCACTGGGTTTAATAATCAAACACACGGATCTAAGGGGAACTGTAACAACAAGAGCCTGAGAAGTTGTGCGAATTTGCAAGCCTCCACCTTCCAGGTCTGCGCACAGTCTCCACGCACCCACTCGCCCCTGGCACCAAGCACCCGGCAGACTGGGAGAATCCGAGGCTGCTTTTTTGCATCCAGTCCAGCAATGTGCTTATTTTTATCGTTCCCTTCTGCCAGCAGCCCTGTGGGGCCCCTTCCCCACTTGAGGGTCACGCTGGTTCCAAGGGCCACGGACTCTGTGGGGCGCAGATTTCACCCCGCGCGGTTCTCCCTCCAAACTGAATTGCAAACCGCACCTTTAGGGGAAGTCTAACCTTTCTGTGAGAAGAAGCAGTGCTCGTCTGAGTTCACGCAGTCACGCTGCTTGAGATCCCTTGTTTCCAGGTTAGTAGCTGATCTCTGGTTGTCTGTAACAGCCACTCAAGATGGCACAGTCTCCGCTGCTGAGCCGGCACACAGGGAGACGTTTCAGCCGCAGTCTCCAACCGTCCTTTTTTTTCTGGGAGTTCTCTGTCTTTCCCAGCTGCAGACTGTCTCTCAGCTGAATATCCTCTGCCTATTCGGGCTGTATGTTACCCTTTCAGCTGCTCACCCTTATCTGCTCCAGGACAAGGCACAGGACACGTCCGTTTATACCTCCGCCATTTTTCTCCCCTTATATCTTTTTCTTCTAACCCTCCCATTCCTGTCCCCTAATGAACATGGCGATCAAGTGCGTCCATTTGCCGAATGCACCCGAACGCACAGGAAGCTTACCCGAGGCACATGTTGACAATAATGAGGCCGTTTCCAGAATTGGGCATTTTGTCACTCGAGTAAAAATAGTCTTGAGTAAAGATTAATCTCTTTATAGTGCAATTCTTAACCTTTTCATATTAATGCCAATATTGGAACAGTGTATCTTGGATGTTTTCACAATGTATCTTTGCTACGCAACACTGATGTACATGCTTACATCTGGTTTTAGAATTGTGTAATTGATCATGAGTAACATGAGTAATAATATTACTCGAGTGATGCCCAGCTCTGGCCATTGCGAGAGACAAATATATGAATACGCAATTTTTTGTCTCTTTCGATGCGTGTCACCCAAAATGGTACGCGTGTCATAGGTTCGCCATCACTGGCCTAGAGGACTAGTAGGGACTGCGGTCAAGAATACACCTGGAAGAATCAGCTTTGAAAAGGATACTAAGACTTCTTTTTTCGAGATTACTGGAAGGAAGAGTGGAAGAGAATGTCCGAGTCAGGGGCATGAGACAACCTCACTAAAATTGCAGTAGATGTGAGAATTAAGTGATAAGTGACCTTTGAGGAGAGGACCAGAGGTATGGAATGGCCACTGGGTGGCGGGGGGTTGCAGAAGGAGCAGAGCAGCTCTCTGAAGCTGACAGGATTCTCGAGCTGTTTTGAGGGTACTGCTGAAGTGGGCAACCTGGAATTGAAGTAGACCAGACCAAGTGCATGTAGGTGAAGAATTTCAAACACTAACACGAACCAAGTTTATGTGGGCTGCAAAACAAAAGCTTCAATTTTCATAGAAAGGTTTATTTCGATAAAGACATGCTGAATACAAATGGCTGAAATAAATGAGTAATCATTAACAAAAAATAATAGAACGTTTTAATAAAAATTAGTAATTTGCATTGAACATTAACTTCCCAGACACTGAATAACTGGACAGATTAATAAGCACAATGCAAATAAACCTACTTTTCTCATTCTCCAAAAGCAAAGTATTTCCTGTTGCACATACCAAACAAGTCAGTACAAGACTAATGATGTGGCCATCGGGTGCTAAAATATTGTCTGCTAGTATTAATGGAGAGAAATGGTACGCCTGCGCGTAAGGCACACAAGGGAAATGAATGCAACACAATTATAATCAGTCATTAGCAAATGTAGTTAGTAATTAATAATTATGTAAAACAGGTTATTGTAAAAATCAGGTTACGGAATTTTTATTAAAACGCTACATACTGTTATATTCGCTGAGCCACAAAAATATTCATTGTGGGCCACGTGCGGCCTGTGGGCCATGCGTTTGACATGCTTGTTGTAGGTGATTGTTCTGTTGCAGCTCTTGGGAGGATTTGGAAGGTCATTGAGGGCAGAAAAATGGTCGTAGTTGAGGAGTGTAGCTTTATAGAGCTGAATTTATTTCATTTGAGAAAGGCAGCCTGTTTAGTTGAAGACATTGGGGTTCAGCATGATGGTGAGCGGAACCAGAGCAGAGTGTGGATGACTAATAATCCAGGAGAGAAGGGAGAGCTACGTGGCAGTCTCAGACATCAAGGAGTAAGTCTGGGGATACAGACAGATGGAAGAATAAGGGTGGACCAACAGGACAGAGTTGCAGGTTGGGGTTCTAGGTGAAGTTGGAAACCAAATGCAATGTGCTTCCATCTGAGCAAAGGCAAAGGTCCCTGCAGTAGAAGGGTCTGGGGCTTATAAGTGTCATCCAGTGGCCATTTGATCTTGTCACCCAGAAAATGACTGGACAGGACATGAAGAGGTTGAGGAATGGTGGGGAGTGCATGCCAGCAAAAGAGATTGGATTGTTTCTTTTGGAAAAACAGTTCCTTTCCCAAGGGTTGTCAGACCTAACTAGGTTGGGGTCATGGTTTCCTCAGCCAGGACTACTGGTACCAGGAGATGGTTGAAGTTAAAAGGCTTCCTCCCAGTGTCAACCTTTCTTGGAGCTTCTCAGTAAAACCCAGTTATTAATGGTGACCACACCCCCTCTCCAATTTTTTCTGGCATTTCTGGGAATTGGGTTAATTTTAGCTATAAAAATAAATGGAAGCACTGGTCTTTGAGATGATGGGTTGTGTTCAGACTAACACTTTGAACCTTAAAATGAGTGAGTGACTAGATCAGATCAACCAGTTGACAGCCTGTCTCCATTCAGTCAGATTCTCTGAAGGCACTGGAGAAGCTTGGCATCCTCATAAAAGGCACCATACTTTTACTCTGCCACCCGACTGTTCACCCCCTTCTCTCCCTGATAAAACTGTCCTGTCCTTCAAACTTTAGCTTCAATGATGCTTCCTGGTGACGCCTTCCCTGAATCCCATTGATAGACTCATTTAGGCATCATTCCTGCCGTGGAGACTGGACTCTGGTTGTGAAATTATCACATTGTAGTATTATTTCTCTCTCCCTCAGTAAATTGTGAATTTTTTAAAAGATGGGGACTGTAGCTGTTCATCTTTTCATATCCAGCTCACTGTGCTTTTTGACATGATATTCAGTAAATCCTTGCTCAGTGAACACGCAAATGTAAGTGTGATCTATTTTTCACAGTTTCATTCCAGCTTGTTCATTCTGAGTCAGAACCGCCCATGAATTGAAACTTTCAGACGACTATTGAACCATGGGGATTCTACTTTGTTAAGTTCCCCCATTTTGTTTTTTTTTTTTTTTTTTCTGGAGAACTTACAAAAATGTTAAGGAAGTGTCAGGATATTCTGCACAAGGGATATTAGGGTAATATAGCGTAACAGTCATTGGGCTAGGGAAGCCATGGGCAAACTACGGCCCGCGGGCCGGATCCGGCCCGTTTGAAATGAATAAAACTAAAAGAAAAAAAGACCGTACCCTTTTATGTAATGATGTTTACTTTGAATTTATATTAGTTCACACACACACTCCATCCATGCTTTTGTTCCGGCCCTCCGGACCAGTTTAAGAACCCATTGTGGCCCTCGCGTCCAAAAGTTTGCCCACCCCTGGACTAGGAGGTAAATTCTTGTGTAACTAGAATAGGCAAAATGCATACCTTGAGATGGAATGTTTTAAAAGTGAAATTGTTCCTCTAATTGTCTGTACTTTGTTCTCTGGAATGTAGGAAGCAGTCCATTAGTTCAAATCTGTCTTATTTTCCTCAGCTTGCTTGCTACAATTAATGCTTTCCTCTACAGATGGAAACAAAAGAAAGTTATGCTCAAATACAGCTTCTACTGAAAGATATCGATTTCCTAAAAGGCAGAGAAGCAGAACTGAAGCAAAGAATTGAAGCTTTTGATTTGTAAGTAATGTTTTCATTTTGACTATTCAGAGTCTGTGAGTTTAAAACAAATACTACTAATTATTCTAATGCTAATTGCCAAGTAGAGTTCTTGGATGTAAAGGTGCATTCGGCTAGTTTTAAAAGGCATAAGTTGAGAGAAACAAAGACTAGGATTTTGCTTTTGAAATATTAGTTATTGGGATGAAAAGCAGTGAGACACCATCATCAGGCTACAGTAAAACCAGACCAGTACTTTGAAGAAGCTAACAACTGTTAACAAATTATGTTCAGTCACACACTTATGTTTAGTCATTGAGATCTAACGGTTCCATGTGCATGTAGTAACTCAATGCAGTGGCTCTGACTTGATTTGTACTGGGTGATGGATGTGTGTGTACTAAGTGCTCACCACTATTTCATTCTTCACATTGTACCTGCCATTAATGGCAAGCTCACCAGTCTAGTTTATGAAACAGGTTTCATTTCCATTAGGTTCTACTGTTAGTTGACTCTTACTTCCTTAGTGGATTTGCCCTGGTCTTCATTAATGTGGTTAGATCATTTATATAGGCTTTAATTCATTTTATTTTTCATCTCTGCTACATTACTCTGTTCTAAGCAGTACTGAAGTGGTAAATTGATCATGACAGAAAAGGAAAGTGACAAATAAGCCATCGATTTTCAACTGGTGTGCTGCAAGAATATATAAAACATGACATACCTGACTGTAGTCAAGGGCGTTAACCTCTTTTTCCTTAGATTTTCAAATAAAAAAAAAAGACAACAGTCAACACAAAATAGCGGTTCATTGTGAACGATTCAAAAATATACCTGTTGTGTTTTTTTTAAATGGGCAAATATATTTTTGGCATGCTGCAGAATTTTAGTAGTTTATGTGTGTCAGAGATAAATAAGGTTGAAAATCGCTGATATCTTACGTAATAAAAGCCTAATATGCAAATTATTCCCTCTACTGGAGTTCCACTGTGAGTTTGACCACTGGAGCAGTCGATCAGTCACTATGACGTGCACTGACCACCAGGGGGCAGACGCTCGGACCAGTAGGTTAGCTTGCTGTGGGCACTGGTGGGCTGGACTGGAAAGTGAGATGTGAGGTGAGAGCTGTCAGGAAGTTCCTGGGGTTTGTCTTGAGCCCTGGGCAGAGGCAGGTGGGGGCGGGAGCCAGCAGTGACCGGGTGGCTGGGGAGGCTTCTATGCTGAGAGCCTGGACTATGCAGCCCTCCGCAGCCTGTGGCCTTCTCAGTGCTCAATTTATAATCTTCAGAGCTGCTTATATTTATTTAAGTTTCACTAACTACTCCAGGAGAGTGGGTAACACCATTATAGGGGGCAGGCCAGGCATAGCTGCCCAAAGCCAAGGTGCAGCCTCAGGCTCCTGGAACGCAGCTGAGAGGGGGGTGGGGCTGAGTCAAAGAAACTGAGTCCAAAACTTGAGGCGGAGGCAGCAAGAGGTGGAGGATGATAGCTGTGCAGGGGCCTAGAAAAGCTGTTGTGTGGGGACAGCCAAGGAACCCAGTGCCTCTCCCACGGGACAAGGTCTACATCCCTCCCTCCTCCTCCCGGTGACCTGTCACCCCAGCTCTTCTCCAAAGGTTGGACTTGGCCCACAGAGCTCTCCACCACTGCACACCCTGTACTGCCTTGTCTGCCCCACCCCACTCTGCACAGCCCGCTCCATTCCCACACAGCCTTTGGAGAGCTCTGCCCCCAGAGGAGAAAGTGGGAGGCTGCGGACAGGAGGTCACATGAGGAGGGGGCAGAGCAGGGCCCACCAAGTTAGATGGAGGGGAAGGAGGGAGAAACCCCACAGGACTGGGGGCAAAGACAGTCGGGGAAGGAGGGCCATGTGGAAGCTTTGCCCTTGGTTGAAGTAGAAATCCTGACCGCATTTTACGGACCGCAGCAGAGTGTGTGTGTGGGGAGGGTCAAAGACAAAAGAGGGTTTGAGGGGACTGGATGGAGAGCAGCAACGTTTGATTAATGGCCTACTTACTATTTTTATTGATTTCAGAGAGGAAGGCAGAGTGAGAGAGAGAGAGAGAAACATCAATGATGAGAGAGAATCCATCGCCTCCTGCATGTGCTCCATACTGGGGATTAAGCCCGCAATCCAGGAATGTGTCTTTGACCGGAACCAAACCTAGGACCCTTTAGTTCTCAGGCTGCGGCTGTACCTACTCTACCAAACCATCTGGGGCGACCCATGGCCTATTTAAAAACCACTGCAGTAGGCTGAGCAGGGGTCTTACCATGATGGTGTTACCTGATAATGAGGGTGTCTGTCTTTATGTTGGAGTAATTGGAACTGCAACGAAGTAAAGACACAGCAATGGAGCCTACAAAGGGTTTCCACGCACACAATGCAATTTACTTCATGTGGCAGCTGAATTTGGTGAGCAGAGCCTTAGAAGAACATGCGGTCTCCAAGACCAGGGGCAGGGGAAAGTTCATGCTGAACATTCTGTGCTGTGAGTTACAGCCTATATATATAAAGGCATGATATGCTAAGTGTCTGACCGAGTGGTCAACTGAGTGGTCGCTACGACTTGCACTGACCACCCGGGGGCAGATGTTCCAACCAGTAAGTTGCTTGCTGCTGGGGTGGGGCCCATCAGGACCAGGCAAGACAGGACCAGACTTGCCCTGGAGCCCTCCTGTGATCCCACCCCAGCCCCAATTGGGACTGGGTGAGAAGATCAGGACTGTGTGAGACCACCGTGATCAGCCAGGTGGAGGGACCCCTGCCATTCATGAATTTGTGCACCAGGCATCTAGTAAGCTAATAAGTATAGTTTACTGCTCCTTTGCTTTACATGTTAGTCAGCAGAGGGTGCTAACACATAGAGCTTTTATCCTTTGCTTGGAATGGTCAGCATTCCCTAGCACTTACCTGGCTCGATCCAAGGGAAGACCATTCCATTCTTCAGTATTTGGAAGTTCTGATTGACCTATCTATCTTTTTCTATTGTTCAGCACTCTTCAGTATTCAATCACTAGATTATTAAATATCAGAAACAAATCTTTTGTCTTTCATACCTATGGGCTGATCAGTTAAACCTCACAGAAATAATCTTACTGAAGAAATAAGTACTAAAGCAAAAGTACACTAACTTAAGTTTGGTATGTAGCTTTTCTCTGAATTTATTATGGCCATTTATTACCTGCAATCATTTTTTAAGTATTCATCATCTTCTACGAAAAGCACTTTGGTCTTGAAACTTGCACACTCCCTGCAGCCTGGTGCACCATGCTGCTCCATCTGCTACTTCAGATCCCACATAACTTGGTCAGTTCATAAAATAGATGGAGAACTCCAGCTCTTTCCAGTTACTTCCCAGCAGTGACAGTCACATAACAGTTTTAGCTTGTGGAGCTAAAATTATGTTATTTTTTTCTCCTAAAGTCTTTACTTCAGCAATTACAGTTTTATTTTTTTTGCTTTTTATATTTTTGCTAATATCAGAGGCTACAGAAGAAAATCATAAAAGTGTGGCTGATGCACTTAGGAGACAGGATCCTGAATATAAAGAGCATGGAGGAGACCTGTGACCAAAAGCTCAAGAATGAAATTCTAAAGAAATTGTTTGGTGTTCTTAAACAAGTAATAGATTTGGAATAAGTTGATGGAAACACAGCAATACTAGTGAAGTAGATAAGACTTAACATTTTATGGTGATAGTGTTTAAAAAAATACGTGTTTTTTATTGACAGTCAAGCCTTTCCCATGAATATTTAAGATAATTTTACAGAGTTACAGTATAGTGAATAGCATCCTCTGCTCTTTCTTACTCATAGCTTTTCTAACATGTATTGAGGGTCTGTGATTTGCTTTCATTTTATGGCACATTGTGAGTTGCTCAGCTCACATTGTAGATAAACTATAAAAGTGGTTGATCTAAGGCAGTTGTTCTCAACCTTCTGACCTTTTAAATACGGTTTCTCATGTTGTGACCCAACCATAAAATTATGTTCGTTGCTACTGCATAACTGTAATGTTGCTACTGTTATGAATCGTAATGTAAATAGCTGTTATGCAGGATGATCTTAGGCAACCCCTGTGAAAGGGTCGTTCAACCACCAAAGGGGTCGCGACCCACAGGTTGATCAACTTTTTAAAAATTCACTTTTTTAAAAAAAAATAATTTTAGGGAGGAAAGGAGAGAGACAGATAAAAATCAGCATGAGAGAGAAATATTGATCTGTTGCCTCCTGTATGTGCCCTGATCAGGAATTGATCCCATGACCTTCCAATGCACTGGACAGTGCTTCAACCATCTGAATCAGGCTGACCAGGGCTGGAATTATAATCCCTTTTAGTTCTCTTTTCCTCTCCCGCCTCATACTTGCCACTACGATGGAGGTATCTATCAATTTATAAATTATTCTGCCTAGTGGTTTTAGTGCTTATCAGGTAACATGTGCCCTGTATTCCTGCAAGATTCTGCAAAGCCAGAATCAAAAGAAATAAATGGAAATTAACAATGGAGCAAAAAAATTATACAGGAAAAGGAAAATATGATAACTATGGTTACTATGACTTCCCTATAATCTGAGTTTTAATGTGTTGCAGTGATTAACTACTCAGTGCAGACATCAAGCCCATATGGTAACTTTTCTCTACAGTGCTCAGTGTAGTGTCTAGCACACAGGTGTTCATATAATATTCATTGAGTAAATGAATTTGTGGTGAAGAGATGACTCAAATAACTTTTGGTATGTCTTAATAAGTGGTCTCTTTTTACTGCCTTGCCCGTAATTTGTCATGAGATTACATTACATAGTACTTACATTACATAATACTGAGCTTATTCTTTAAAAGAATTCTAATTAAAATATAGTACCTTTCCATGTATAGATTTTGAAATGATGACATACATATAGTATGTCAGCTTCTCGAGTGTAATAGCAAGTGCTGACATGTCTGTAGTTGTTAAACCCTTAGGAAAAAATGAATGAGTAAATGTGTATGTTAATTTTCCCACTGCTTCGCAGATCATGTACTGTTTGATGTTGTCTGGTTTGGGTATCCTCTATGACTTGAGCAAGGGTGGGAATTCACAGGATACTCACCATCTCTCTCAACTGAAACGTCTGCTAGTGGCAGTTGGTGGAGATAAGTAAAACTTGAAAGTGTGCTTTTGGTATTGCTAACCCAGATATGAGGGTGGTCGAAGTTGGCCCCGAACCCTATGCCCAGCCCTTGAGGGCAAAAGTTCTTTGGGGTAGGGATGGGGTGCAAGGCAAGGCAGGTGGATGTGACTGACTTCTTGTTCTTGGGATTTAGAGTCAGTTGTACCAGTGTAAATTGAACTTAATTTACTTTTGTGTGCCAATCCAGACCACCATGGAATAATTGTTCTCAATAACCTCACAATAACGAGTTTTGGGGACCAAATTAAAGGATTGTAGCAGGTTTTATATTCAGAATTTGCATCTCTGGGCTTTGGTACTGATAGTCCTTGAAGTTATGCATGGCCATGTTCATGCCCTTAGGTGCCCGGGTGCCACAGAAACCCATACATTGATAGGAATCTGTTCAGGAAAGTGACAAGAAAATCATTTTGGTCATTCTAATTCTCAGGTATCAACTTGAGCTAAAGGATGACTACATCGATAGATCTAACAGACTGGGTGAAGAGGACAGGAAGAATAAAGGTGATTCTTGTGGAGAAGAAAGCTGCATTTGTAAATTTCTGGTATAGGTTATTAGCTTCCTAAATTGGGCCTGTTCTAAATTTATATGTGTGTGTGTAGCTTACATTTTACTCTTACTACAAAATTAATCATTATTTTGTTCTTTTAATTTTACGTATCAAAAATGACCTTAACCTGAGAGAGGTAGGGTATTCAGGAGGTTTTTCTTCCCCCATCTACTTTCCTCCCTCCCCTTTGACCACCACTTGCTTGTTATCAATATTTATGGGCCTGTCTGTTTTGTTTTGTTTATTTTTATTTCTTAAGATTCCACATGTAAGTTAAATCATAAGGTATTTGTTTTTCTCTGTAACTTATTTCATCATAATATCCTTTAGATTCATCCATGTTGTCACAGGTGGCAAGATTTTATTCATTTCAGTGGCTGAGTAATATATCACATCTTCTGTATCCACACATTCATTTATTGATGGTAGTCTAGGTTGCTTCCAAATCTTGTCTGTTACTAGTAATGGTGCAGTGAACATGTGGGTGCACATGTATGTCTTTTCAAATTGGCATGTTGTTGTTTTTTACATATACTGAGAAGTAGAATTATTAGAACATATGGCCGCTCTTATTATTATTTTTTTTTGGGGGGTGGGGGTGGGGAGAGTGACTTCACACTGTTTTTCCATAGTGGCTGCACCAATCTGCATTCCCACCAACAGTGTATGAGGGTTCTCTTTTTTCCACATCTTGGCCAGCACTTGTTATTTATCCATTTATTGATGATAGCTGTTCTAACAGGTGGGAGGTGATATCTCATTGTGGTTTTAAGCATGAGAGACTTCATTTTTTACTTATGGAAAATTTTAACTTCTCCATTCCCTGTGACCTGTTTCCTTATTTCTTTTACTTGTAACATATGTTTATGCCTCATGATATTTTTACCTGACATATAACTTCCTAAACTGTTTTATAACTAACCCAGGAGTAGGAAAGTTGAATAATTTTTCAATCTCTTGATATTTTATGTCTCAGTATATTTGTAGAAACTTGTGTATGAAAAGAAGTGAACTTAAGTAGAAATTTCAAAGGAACCAGAGCTGGGTACTTGATAAAGACCCATAAGGTCACCCAGTGTGTGGCTGCTCCTCTGTGACTATCTTGTGAAAACTAGACTAATACTTCTTAGGAATTAGTACCATCATGTAGTCAGCTAATTTTTTTTTAATGATATATCTGCAAAGACTCATATTGAATGAAGTGAAAATGATGAAATAGACACTAAAATCATAAGACAAATCTTTGTATTTAAGGAAATTCAGATCTTTGGGTATGAGGGCTCTGAGCAGCTGGTGCACCTGGTTGGTATGTGTAGTGGAAGAAAGTTCACAATATATGTGACCATTAAGACTTCCCATCACCTGTTGGGTAATAGGACTTATTTCTTACTTTCCCTACTGATTTTTGACTATGACACCTGCTATTTTAGATGATGAAATAATCGTCATTAGGTCTGACATTGTACATAAATTCTTAAATGAGTTTTTATTCACTAGCAAAACATCTTAAATTGGTTGGCTTTCTCTTTCAGAAAAACCTATTCTTTTGCAAGAGCAGTCCATGGCTACCAATTCAAAACAGGAAGAAGAATGCAATCATTCTGCAACTCGTGTGAAAGAACTTGAGGTAATTGCTAAGCCTATTGTTTTTTGAAGTCGATAAAACTTCAAGGCAGTAGATGAAATTTTAGTTTCAGCCATACATTATTTAGCTTGATGTGTTTAGACTGTTTATTTTATGACTAAGAAGGCCCAACTTAAGTTAATTTAGTAGTTCTTCCTTTTAGTCCTTCCTGCTTGTTGCCTGGAACAAGTTCCTTAATCATTGGGGTGGTTGAGGTTCCGTGGTGAGCTGACCTATGTGCCTAGCCCATAGCAGGTGGCCAGTGCTTTTAGTTTCTGCCTTAGCCTCTCCTTCCTTCCCATCAGCAGAAGGTGAACATTCCTGTCATTACATTGGGATCTTACAGGATAAAACAGAATGAGATGTGTTTTTCACATGCCATTTATTTTCTTGCTGTTCATCACGTGTGCTCTCTGAAGGACAGAGCTGGAACTTGATGTACCTGGATATATCCTGCACATAAAATGTATTTTTGCAGCTGTAATGATCTATTTATTTGAGAACATTGTAGACTTTTGTATGTAAACATGAAATGTATAAAAAAAGGAAAGCACCACAGCATGTTTGTGATAGCTCAGCTTTTCATTTTTATAAACATTGCTGCAGTCTGTGATTGCTATTGGGACCTTAGTTGTATCTGGAAAATGGGCAACAAACTTAATCTGAAGCACTTGCTTTGTAGGCCAGGGTTCTTCTGCATAAGTATAAGGTTGGATGAACTTCCCCCGCCCCTTCTAGGGCAAAGATGAGCTTCCATGTTGGAATCAGGTTCTTCTTACTGCAGAGAATGAGTCCTCTGTCCAGTGACCTTACTTACTATGACACCCAGTTTATAGCAGCCTGCCAGTTTTTGCATAAGAAGTACTGCAGTAACTGTTCAAATGCAAGTTTTTTTTCAATTCCAGCTTGAACTCGAATCTCTCAAGGCCCAGTTCTTGGCAATAACCAAGCAAAACCACCTGCTGAATGAAGAGATGAAAGAGATGAGTGGCTATTCGCTTCTAAAAGAAGAGAAATTAGAGCTTCAGGCTCAAAATAAATTACTTAAACAACAACTGGAAGAGAGCAGAAATGAAAACTTGCATCTTTTTAACCGTATGTCTTTTTCCTGATTTGCATGTCTTTGTAATTCATATTAGCTTAATATTATGGCACTATGCTTTGTATCTGTAAGGAAGGCTTCAATCAGGAAAATTTTTATAAAATTAAGATTCTCAATTTGAAGTTACTTCCTTTTTTGCTTGCTATTACTATAGTATATTATTAGTGTCACTAAGAAGTATCTTTAAACTACAAATCTGCCTTCTGGGTTGTACAAATCTCCCCTCACTTTCTGCTGCTCAGATTTGGCCATTGAGAAGGAGGAATGAGAGTGAGGTTGAGGTTATTATTCCCTCTCGACCATTGCATCCTCACCCCCACTGTATATACTGGCTGTGGGCTGGCCCTGTGCCTCTCAGCAAGGCAAGATCCAGTGCTTACAGGATGACCTCTCACCATTGCTCTGTGCCTGTGCCAGATCTTTCTCTCCCAATTCTGGGAATTCTTCCCTCCCTGATGGTTTAGGCCAAGTGTGGAGACTGTCCTGCCCACAGGCTATAGAAGACCCATAAAATCTTTTGATCTGGCCCTGCCAAGGCATTAGGGGTGAGTTAATTAAATATTTGACCAAATATAGGAGGCTAATTAAGTTGATAATTTTGTATGACCTGCAAATGATGTTATAAATATCCATGTCAAAACCGGTTTGGCTCAGTGGATGGAGCGTCGGCCTGCAGACTGAAGGGTCCCAGGTTCGATTCCGGTCAAGGGCATGTGCCTGGGTTGTGGGCACATCCCCAATGGGGGATGTGCAGGAGGCAGCTGATCGATGTTTCTCTCTCATCGATGTTTCTGGCTCTCTATCTCTCTCCCTTCCCCTCTGTAAAAAATCAATAAAATATATTTAAAAATAAATAACTAACTAAAAATAAATATCCCAATGGCCCTTGGCAGAAGAAAGTTTCCCCACTCCTACTTTGGGCCCACGGAGTTAACAGCATGGCCCGATTACTAGCCCAGAGAACTATACCACCCTTAGTGGCTAACCTACATGAATCACCCTTTAGTGGTTCTTCAGTGACTGAAATGGTGGAACTCCATCTGATGTCTGCTTGAACCCTGAGTGTTGCTGACTGGTGCACAGATCAGATTAGACCTAGGGGTACTTAACAGGTTTTGATGGAGAACTCCTTTTATGCCTCCTGTGTGTGATAGAGGAAAGAGGTGGGCTTTCAGGTTAGTTAAAGGATTTGAAAGAATTTCTTTCATTTGCATTAGAAAAGAGTAGTGAAGTTTGCCTCTGCATGCATTCAACTCTTCTGAAATTTGTGCTCTTAGTCCATTCCATAGAATTAATATGGTATTAACTACATGTGTACAAAGAAAAGAAAGAACAATTTAAAATATCTTTAGCTGCTTTTGCTAAGTGAGATGGGAAAACTTACTGTTGATAATCACCAGGCTTTTTTACCTTCTTAGTTATAGCTCAACCACCTCCTGAACTGGTAAATTTGCAGAAACAGTTGAAGGAAGCAGGAGCTGCTTTCGTGTTAGGGCATAAGAAGTTTGAAACTCACAAGGAGGCTCTGCAAAACAGCTGCAAAGTGAAGTGAGTACTGATCTTTATTTGGTCGGGTGTTAGTCTGATCCACTGTGTACACATGTAAGCTTGGTGTGTGTCACACCAGTGTAAATCAGATTGGTTTTAACATCAAAAATTATCCCCCCACTATTCTAAGGTAACCTTCTCACCTGAGAAATTCTTGGGTGATGATATAACTATATTTATAACAGTAATATAATCCCAAGGAAAGCGCACTCATAAACAAAAATTGTCCCAGTCTCGGTTGTGCCCTCTAGTAATGTCTCTTGATTCTTGCCCTGTGACTTAGAATTGTTGACACTCTGGTGTCTGCCTCATACCTTATAGAACTGTTCTTAGAGATGAGTGCAAATGGAGGTGGCAAACTTGTTTGTGTGCTCTATTGTTTTCTAGGGACCTGTGGACCACAGGCATGAAGCTGCTCAGAATGGGCAAAATGGAAAAGAGAATAAGCCCTATAAAAGACTTGTTCCTTTTGAAGTGAACTGGGATTTCTTTTACATTGATTTCTTCCCTTCTTTAAATCTTTTCAGACTGAGCATTCTGCAAAGCTGAAGGCCCGGATATTAAATTATGATGCTTCTGTAAGGAGGTTAACTATGCAGGTGGCTGATTTAAAATTGCAACTGAAGCAGATTGAGACAGGTTAGAGAGATTTTTAACTTACAAATGTGTATGTGTAAAACTTCCAGTATATATGGAAATGTAATGATCACTACTGAAGTTTCAGTAATTCTCATAGTAGGGGAAAAGCCATAGAAATATGTCATCTTAGAAGTAAAAACTCTGTCCATTTCAGGAATACCAACCAGTCAGTCATCAGCTAACGTGACTTGCTTTTATAGGTTCCTTTGGCTTGGAAGAGCCTTGTACCCCAAATAAGAAAGGTGTAATGGCACAGAGGTTCCCAAATTCATGGACCTTGGTTTTTCTTTTATATTTGTTACCTTGATAATAAGATCAATCTGACCTTTCAGGGTTTTTACGTGTTCCTTGAGAGATGAGTAAAATATGTGAGAAGCAGGGTGACTTATGTCACACTAGAGGCCTGGTGCATGAATTTGTACATGGGTGGGGTCCCTCAGTGTGGCCTGTGGGGATTGTGCTGAAACTGGCAGTCCAGCGCCACCTGCTGCTACTGCCTACCACTCTCGCTCATCCTGATCCTGCTGCACCTGCCACAGGCTCACGCCCAGTCAGTCCTGATCAGGAGAAGCTCCTCTGCTGCAGTGGCGCTTGCCTGCATCTGGCGCCTGTCCCAAAGGGTATGGGATGGAGGGGCGGTGGGGGGAGAACACAATCTGCCCTTTGGGCAGGTGGTGGGATGCCCTTGCCTGCCCAGGATCCAGATCTGTCCCTGACGTTCGCAGGGATTGTCAAGATTTCTTCCTTGCAGAGTGTCTAGGGAGGGGAAGCAGCTGCGGTGCCTGAGGCCAACTTTCAGGAGGCTAGTGGCCCTGTGCTAGTGGTACTGGTCTGTTGGTGCCTGGCCTGTTCTCTAGAGATTGGACCTGCAGGACTACTGAGGGAGTGAGTGGCTACTGCTGCTGGCTGGTGGGCCTCCAGGAACAGGTCAGTCAGCAGAGCAGCACTCCCCCTGTGGGAGCGCACTCACCACCAGGGGGCAGCTCCTGCGTTGAGTGTCTGCCCCCTGGTATCAGTACATGTCAGAGTGACTGGTGGACCTGTCTTGCAGTTGCTTTAGATAGAGGTTAGTATATATCACATTGATTATATACAGTGTTTATGTTTTTGCACCTCAATTTTGAAGTTACTGATTAACCTTGGTTGGACACATTTAACTTCTTTGCGATAACCATTATAATAACCTGGTTATTAACAGGGAAGGAGTAAAAGGAAGATTAGGTAATAGAGACATGCCATTTATACAGCTTTGCCAGGGAATTGCAGTTAATAGTCTCCAAGTTTATTACCTAAAGATCACTGTGGGAAGGCACTAGACAATGGACCCATGCCCAGTGAGGTCTGCATGACGTGGGATGTTGCTTATCTGTTAGTCAGTCACACCAGGGAATAAGTCAGTAGCCAGAAATAGGCATGCCACCGCAAGTACAGGAATATTTAATTTTTAAGCTCCTGAACAAAGAAGCCCCTCTCCTTCGCTGCTCACCTCAGATTCCCAGCTTATGGTGTTCTTACCTCCCTCTACTCACCCTGTGACCCACAGCCATGTAGACTTCACACAGTGTACTGATGTACTAAATGTAGCCTGACACTAAATCATGCCCTGCTCCACCATGGAATGGACACTCTGGATACTGGCCCTACTCTTTGATTCTGCTGGAGCCCCGTCTGCACTCTTTTCAGGACTAGGCTAAGGGACATTGAACCCTGCAGACCAGAAAATATAATTACACACCAATAAAATACATTCATTCTCCCATGGGAGTCTTAGAAAAGTCTTTTTCTAAAGATACTGCAAGAGCCACCCACTACCACTAAAGTCGGAAAAATTTGACCCAGTGATTTCTCCAGCTACAGTTGGACCTCAGTTTCCTCATTTGCAATGGGGATATGAATATCTACTTTGCCATGGTGAAGAAGGCAAAATGAGATGGCTCTCAGTTGAGTGCCTGCAACACATCAGATACTCAGAAGGATTACTGCTATCATGTTACTGCATGTTTGCCCTGAGGATGCATACTGCCTGCCTCTTCTTCATAACAGGTGTACTGAAGCTGAGATACAAAGCTCAAAAAGAAAGTTTCTGTGTGTTAGCAGTTGAACTGGTTTCCACATTTCCTGGCCTGGAGCCTTCCTCAGTTCCTATTTGTACTCACTCCTCCTCAGTTCCTTTTCCCATCTTCCACACTAGTTTCATTTTTATCTCTTGACTCCTTCCCTGTTCCTTATTTTCTCTCAAGCCTATTTGCTAAACTGCCCACAGCTGAAATCACAGTGATCTCGAAAGATGAATAGTTTGAGGATGGAACCTTTTCAAACGCATGCATTGCCCTGGAGGCATTGCTGGAGAGTAGCGGCCACAAGACTGGCTATGCATGTTCAGGTTTTGCTTAGGGAGTCCCAGCATCTGTACACCTCCCTACCTGTATGACCTAGCCTTAGCTCCCCAGGTGTAATGTGGGAGGAGCAGAGTTGTTAGTCTTGTTGTGGCTGCAGGTCCTCATACCCTTATCTGAAAACTAGAGGCCTGATGCATGAAATTTGTGCACTCACCTTCGGTGGCTCGCCTCGGACCTCGCAGCTGTGGCTTTGTCTGGAAGGTTGTCCAGAAGGATGTCTGGAAGGTCATTCGGCTGTCCGGTCTAATTAGCACATTATGTTTTTATTATCGACTGGAGGCCTGGTGCACAAAATTCCTGCAGTCAGGCGGAAGGGGCCCCCCAGCCTGGCCTGTGCCCTCTCAGTTCTGGAGCCCCACAATAGATCGCCCCAAAGATGTAGGCTCCTGGATGAATTGCCCCAAAGAGGTAGGCTGGAGTAGGGTCCCTGCCTGCAGGCATGTAAAGCCTCGGGACCCCCAGTGCTAGAAGCTAAGACCAGCAGGTCATAATAAATGCGAGAAGTTCACCAGAAGGCTGATGGGCTTCGATATTCAGCAGGGCTGAAAATCTGCAAATTATTACCTGCTGCTAGAGGAAAGGCCAAAAGCAGTTCCTCTAACCTGATAATTTTTTCCTGTTTATCAAACCTGACCTTTGATATGTGTGTTTATTTTGCTAAAGGGCAAAATGTGTAAATAAAAAGCCATGGGTCCAGAAATTCGGCAAGCCACTCCACTAGAGAGCTGGTTTCCGCCTGGCTTTCCCCCATGCCTTCCAAATTTATACTTCTTGTCCAGTGTATCCATTTATGTGTCAGCCCCTTCTCCAAATTCCTGAACCCTTGATGCAAAAAGACTGCGGCACCCCAGGCCACGCCATGTGGAGCTAGCTGCCAGGCCCCACCTCCGTGCACACAGCATCAAGTCTGCGCCCACCTGTGCACGCAGCCTCCTGATGATGGATGTGATGGGCATGAGGGCATTGCGGCGTGAGGGCTTAACAACCACATAAACTTATATTAGCATAGATAGATTGGGCCCTATAGTGGTTTTGCCACAGCCCTGGGAGTTCTGGGGCAGCATCCTTTAGTGAACCATGTTTGCAGTCAAATATGTGACTATCCATGCTGGGTAGAATAAATAAAGGTAATGAATGGATTTGCATCAGTTCAGGTAAAGTTTATCAACAGTGAATTCAGGTCTGCTTAGGCTTTGTTACCAAATTTATGAATATGATTGTGGATCCTGGGTTGTGAAATAATATCATGCATTAAGAAGGAAGGCCTAGCTCTGGCTAATTTTGTTCAGTGGTTAGAGCAATGGCTTGCAGACCAAAAGATGGTGGGTTCCATTCCTGTCAACCACATATACCTCAGTTGTGGGTTTTCTCACCATCTTTGGTTGGGGGTGCATGTGGGAGGCCAAGTTGAGGTGTCTCTCACATCAGTGTTTCTCTTCTCTCTCCCTATTCCTCTACTCTTCCCTTTCACTCTTCAATGGAAAATACATCTTTAAATGAGGACTAAAAAAAGGCCTAAAAACAAGGTCTGTGAAGTTATAACTGGTACATAAAGCTCTCAAAAAAATGCTAATAAATAAGAATTGGCTTCAGAAATTGTTTAGTGTGCATATTTGTTCTTATTAATACCTCTCTCTTCATTTAAAAAAAAAATATCAAGCATATTTGAATTTTTTTTCCTGCTCATTGGTCACATTATTTTCATTTAGCCCCCAGCCAAAGCCATCTCTGTTTCATCATTCTGCCAGCAGATTTATGGTGTCTCCTACTGGTGAAACAAGCAGGGATTTCTTGAAAAAAATCATCTCAAACAGGAAAAGCTGATGGGAGAGACAGTTACACCAAGGATCATAAATCATCCAAATACAAGCACAGTTGTTTGCTCCCATATTTCTGATCTTTAGTTTGTAATCACACCAAGGCAAGAATGAAAGAGCTAGAGCAAGAGATTGATTGCTTAGAAAAAGCTTTCTTCGGTATTCTGTTGCTAGAAGCCCACTAGCATCTAAGAGTCTGCCTCCACTCATGTAGGTAAGCTTCTGCAGAAAGGGTTTCAGGACTTTCATGGTCCTTTTATCTGAGTACGAGTGAGTGAGCTGTAGAGAGCAAGAAGGAGGAGAAGTCTATGCTTGCTGTACCTGGGAAATCTTTAGCCTGAGTAGCTTCATCCTCACTGCACCTATGGTTGCCTGCTTACCAGAGACTTCTCCCCTGTGACATAACATTGTGGGAGGCAACGGGTTAGAGCAAGTTCAGCACTTTGCTTGACATGCAGACGTGTTCAGAGAATGGTAATCAATGGCTTTTCCCTTACTGCTGATTAGTTTTATTATTAATGCTGAATCCTTAATAATGTGGGTCAGTTATACATCATACTCAACTATTTGCAAGGATAATAGAATTTCTTTTCAAATTAAACTCCTTAGGAACCATGTTGCTGTTTTCACTGTGCAATTTGTAATACTCTTGTCCTGATACCTTTTGCCCTTTAGGTCTGGACCAATCCCAGTCCTTTGCTTTTCCCAGTCCTTGTCCTGAAAGAATGCTCCCGCCTTCAGCAACTGAATCTAGGCACAGCCTTTCCATCCATTCACTCTCAAGCCTTCTGGAGCAGAAAGCCAAGTAAGTTCCACATTCTGATTGGCCCAGCCAAGTCTGGTTAGCTGAATGGCCCTGACTTTGCGTTGTTTTAAAGTGACGCTCAAGACCATGTGGAGTGTAGAATCAGATTGTAAGATGATGTGTAATCTTCAAGAATCATCTGAATTATTTGGGGAAAATTCCTTTTAGCAAATAAGTAATTTTTCCTTGTTTGCTAAACCTGATGTGTACACAGTGCACTATGGTAGCAGTAAGCATTTTCATAGTTCTATGAATAGACTTGGTTTATAGAAATAAAAAAGCAACATACAAAATCTACAGAAGCAAATTCAGTTTATTTTTAAACATGAAGTAGTTTCACACATTTTAATTTTAAAGTCCTTCAAAAAAAATAAGTCAGTTAAAAAATATTTGGGCATTTAGTCCAAACAAAAGTCTAATTTGTCTGTTGAGATAAATACTGAATTGGTAGTGGGTTGTAGGGTCTGATTGCTGAAGTAGAATGGCGTATGTAGAAGTTGGGTGGCGGGTCACCCAGGCTGGGATTGAGGCGCATAGGAGACTCCTGTCTGTGCTTGATCCATATGGACGGCACTCTGACTCCTTAGTTCTGGGCTCCAGGCTGGACATCTGTCTGCATATTTTGATTCACTCCCAGTGTACAGAGTTGAAAACTGCCACATGTGTCCATCATGGTCCTAATGCGTGTAATGTGCATTTATTTATATTGCTTTCTCATGATAAAGCCAAGAGGAGAAACAGCACACCCATGTGGGAGTTAGGGCACTTGGATGCACATGGGGCTTGTAGTTTTGCATCTTCAGCTGACTCATACTGATGCTGTGCAGAATTTGTTCTTTTCAAAAACGTTTTGTGGTTCTTGAAAATATAAAAGCATTGAGAGTGCCACATTATTTCTTGTCAGCAATATAATTAATACCTGCCTCACAGTGTAAGGTGGTTCTGCAGAGTGCCCAAGCTAATGTCTTGATTACTTGGAATGATGCCAGTTGCATGGAGCGTGCCCAGTGCAGGACAGCTTTCATTTTCACAGAGCACAGTTCATTCTCTAGAGCAGCGGTTCTCAACCTGTGGGTCGAGACCCCTTGGGGGTCAAATGACCCTTTCACAGGGGTCGCCTAAGACCATCGGAAAACATATATATAATTACATATTGTTTTTGTGGTTAATCACTATGCTTTAATTATGTTCAATTTGTAACAATGAAAATACATCCTGCATATCAGATATTTACATGACGATTCTCAACAGTAGCAAAATTACAGTTATGAAGTAGCAACGAAAATAATTTTATGGTTGGGGGTCACCACAACGTGAGGAACTGGATTAAAGGGTCGCGGCATTAGGAAGGTTGAGAACCACTGCTCTAGAGCTTTTTCCAGAGTCACAAAGGCTTTTCATAGCCCTGTGCTCTTGGTTTTACCTTATTACAACTTCACACTCATGAATTTTATTCTTTCAACCCAGTCTTTATCAAAGACAAACTGAAGTTCAAGACAGACATGAATTTTCAAATGTGGATGAACTATCTTTTGAGGATAACGAGGAATTTGGATCATCTTTTGAACGTAAGTTTAAATGTAAGTACCAGTTTTTAACAGTTGAAAATGTAGAAAGCTAAGTCTTGGTGAAATATATCCATTGTTAAATCAAAGGCCTTAAAAATTACAACATTTGTATTTTGTGATAAAAACATGGACACAGATGTATTACCTTTTTTATATCACAGATTTTGATGGGTCTATTTGAGTGTTACTTTTTTTTAATTTTCAAGATAACCAATAATTTCAAAGTTGGAGCTAAGCTCACAAGTGAACCCTTAACTTAATTTACCAAGTTTGGGATTGCCTCAGATTAAAATACCTGGTTCTTAATTTTTTTTTCTTTTTATGGAATATGAAGATGCTAAGTTATTTAAGTTATACAGATTCTGATGACTGCATCAGATGTAGAAACCTCATTCTTAGTGAATGAGTGGAGGTGGAAGTATATTAGCTTCCTTATCTGAAAACTGGAGGCCTGGCTCTGGCTCTGCCTTAGATTGTTCTCTGGGAGCATACTGCTTAAGTATAAAATTAGGATATAGAAGTCAGTCAGCTCTAAGGTTCTCTCTAGCCTAGGAAATCTTTATATTTGTATATAATCTGTAGTTTTGCATTGTGAGCTTCATTGTCAAATCTGAAAGTACTCTACTTTGAACAGTTAAATGAAAGAGCTTAGTAAAATTGGTAAATTCTTTGCAACTAACTTTTTAACAATTTTGTTAAGGCTTTACTATCTAAATGGAGTTCATATAATTATCAGCAAGTCAGGTGAATTCTGTCACTTTCCTGTTGGGTTATAAATCTAGTTTTGGAAACAAATCTAATTCTTTTAAGTGTAATAACACTTTGAGAAGCAAATAGATTGTCAAGTGGTATGCTGAAAGTCTTAGGATTAATTCTGTAGGAAAAGATCTGGCTTGGTTGCTTTGGCTGAGACTTGAGCGCAGCCAAAGTTACCCCCATACTGCCCTGCCTTCTTTTGCTGTTGTTAAGGACTCCTGGGACACTCATTTGTACCTATTATAGATGCAGCAGACATGCCGATACAGTTTGAAGTGAATGGCCTCCATCCTGCTGGTGACATGCCTCCCTTGGGAACTGCCTTGGGTGCTCCTCCTGCCAGACCTATCTCCTCTCATTACCCAAGTAAGTTTTCCTTGGTTGTAACTACAGATAGTATGATAGCTACTAAATGCCAGCCTGTTCCTAGTGAGTTATTTCATTTATTGAGGGAGGACCTTTATAAGCATAAATTATTCAAAGTCTTAGAGTTGAGTATTGCCATTGTTAATACATTTCTGAAATAAATTTGAACATGTAAAGAGGAGAAAATTAAAGGAGTTGCTTCTCATTAATCTTCCCCAACAGTGGCTTTTAAAAAAAAAAATCTTTATTGTTGAAACTATTACAGAAGTCCCCTTCTTTCCCCCATTGACCTCTTCCAGCCTGCTCCTGGCACACGCCCGCCCCCCCCCCCCCCACACACACACACAGGCCCTCACCATCCCATTATTTGTGTTCACTCATTATGCATATATGCATACAAGTTCAATGATTGAGCTCTTCCTACCCACCTCCCCTCCCCTGACTTCCCTCTGAGGTTTCACAGTCTGTTCCATGCTTTTATGTCTCTGGGTCTATTTTTGTTCATCAGTTTATTTTGTTCATTAGATTCTACACATGAGGGAGATCATGTGATACTTATCTTTCTTTGACTGGCTTACTTCACTTAGCATAATGTTCTCCAGGTCCATCCATGCTGTTGCAAATGGTAAGAGTTCTTTCTTTTTTACTGCCACACAGTATTCCATTGTGTAAGTGTACTATAGTTTTTTTATCTACTCATCTGCTGATGAGCACTTAAGGCTCATTCCAAATCTCAGCTACTGTAAATTGTGCTGCTATGAACATAGGGGTGCATTTATTCTTTCTAATGAGTGCATTGGGTTTCTTAGAATATATTTCTAGAAGTGGGATCACTGGGTCAAATGGGAGTTCCATTTTGAATTTTTTGAGGAAACTATACTGTTTTCCACAGTAGCTACACCAGTCTGCATTCCCACCAGCAGTGTACTTTTCTCCACATCCTCGCCAACAGCTGTCATTTGATTTCTTGATGATAGCCACTCTGACAAGTGTGAGCTGGTACCTTATTGTTGTTTTGATTTGCATTTCCCAGATGATTAGTTACTTTGAGAATTTTTTCATATGTCTCTTGGCTTTCTGTATGTCCTCTTTGGAGAAGTGTCTATTTATGTTCTTTGCCCATTTTTTAATTGGACTGTTTACCTTGTTTTTGTTAAATTGTATGAGTTCTCAATATATTTTGGAAACTAACTCCTTATTGGATGTATCATTGGCAAATATGTTCTCCCATGCAGTAGACTCTCTTGTTATTTTCTTTTTAAAAAAATACTTTTATTGATTTTTTACAGAGAGGAAGGGAGAGGGATAGAGAGTTAGAAACATCGATGAGAGAGAAACACCAATCAGCGCCTCCTGCACACCCCCCACTGGGGATGTGCCTGTAACCAAGGTACATGCCCTTGACCAGAATCGAACCTAGGACCCTTCAGTCCACATGTCAACGCTCTATCCACTGAGCCAAACCAGTCAGGGCTCTTGTTATTTTCTTGATGGTTTCTTTTGCTGTGCAGCTGCTTTTTATTTTGATGTAGCCCCATTTGTCTATTTCCTTCTTAGTTTCCTTTGCCCTAGGCACTGTATCCATAAACATGTTGCTGTGTAAGATGGCTGAGATTTTGGTGCCCGTGATTTCTTCTAGGATTTTTATGGTTTCCCAACTTAAATTTAAGTCTTTTATCCATTTTGAGTTTATTTTGTGTATGGTGTAAGTTGGTCTTATTTCATGTTTTTGCATATATCTGTCTAATTATCCCAACACCATTTCTTGAAGAGACTGCCTCTGCTCCATTGTATGCTCTTGCCTCCTTTGTCAAATACTAGTTTAGTATAGTGGTGTGGGTCAATTTCTGGGTTCTTAGTTCTGTTCCATTGCTCTGTATGCGATACTTGTACCAGTACCAGGCTATTTTGATTACAGTGGCTTTCTAGTATAACTTGATATCTAGTATTGTTATTCCTCCAACTTCTCTCTTTCTCAAGCTTGCTGCAGCTTTTGAGGTCTTTTTTGGTATAATTTTTAGAGTATTTTTCTAAGTCTGTGAAATATGCCATTGGTATTTTAATAGGTATGCATTGAACCTAAAGATTGCTTTGGGTAGTATGGACATTTTGATGATATTTATTTCTGCCAATCTATGAACATGGTATATTCTTCCTCTAGTTTATATCTTCTTCTACCTCTTTTTTCAGTGTGCTATGGTTTTCTGAGTATACGTATTTTACCACTTTGGTTAAGTTTATTCATAAGTCTCAATTTTTTGTTGTTGTTGCAGTGCTAATTGGGATTGTTCTTTTATTTCTCTTTCTGAGCGTTCAATGTTGGTATATAAAAATGCCATAGTTTACTGGGTGTTAATTTTATATCCTGTTATGTTGCATCCCTGGCTTCCTATTCTTAGGGAAAATGGTTTTAGTTTTTAGCCATTGAGTATGATATTGGCTGTAGGTTTGTAATATATGGCTTTTTAATATGTTGAGGTATGATCTATTTCTACTTTACTGAAAGTTTTTATCAAAAAAGGGTGTTGGATTTTGTCATGCTTTTTCTGCATTGATTGAAATGATCATGTGATTTTTGAGTGTTGCAGTCTGTTAATGTGATATATCACATTTATTGATTTGTGGATATTGTACCAGCCTTGCATTCCTAGAATAAATGCCATTTGGTCATGATGTATGGTCTTTTTAATGTATTGCTGGATCTCATTTGCTAAAATTATGTTGAAGATTTTAGGGTCTGTATTCATCAGGGATAATTCTCTTTCTTTGTAGTGGCTTTATCTGGATTTGGGATTTGGGTAATGCTGTCCTCATAGAAAGTGATCCTTTCCCTTGGATATTTGGAATAGTTGAGGAGATTAGGTATTAGTTTTTCTTTGAATGTTTGATAAAACTTCCCTATGAAGCCATCTGGACCAGGACTTCTGTTTGCTGGAAGTTATCTAATTACTGCTTCAATTCCATCAGTACTTACTGGCTTATTCAGGTTTTCTGATTTTTCCTGATTGAGTTTTGGAAGATTGTATTTTTCTTATTTGTCCATAGTCTGACAAAGCAGTTACCTTTTTGCTTAAGACAGTTCTTCAGAAACCATTCCATTTTGGGAAATCATAGTATAAAATTGAAATGGCGGTTAATACCCATATACATCTTCAATGTGATTGTAGTATGTTAATAATTCTTTGTTTCCTTCATGTCTTTAAAAAAAAAAAATAAGGACAGAAGAACCTTTATATTTCAGTTTTCAGAAGAGCTGATGACATTGGAGGAAAACTCGTCATCAAACTTGTCTGGCCCACTTTCTCTTTCTTCTTACTGTCTCTAATTTACACACTTCCCTCCCCTGTGTGGAATCAGGGAGGAAAGCTCTAGGGGGAGATTAGAGCTTTGTCTCATACTCCAGCCAGATCTTTTTCTCCTTGAACTAAAGAGTTTAAGCCTCAAGCTTGAAAGGAGATTTCTTAAGTAAAACCACCTCTTGTTTTTCCAGTGTTTGGATGGGACTATCATGTTCAACGCCTCTTGTAAGTAGTTTCTTGGTTCAAGTCAGCATACTCAGGGAGATGAGGAATTGCCAAACGAAACAAGAGACTTTGAAAGGATTGTTCTCACTGATTCCAGGGTACACCATCCTGTAAAGCACTCATTCAGCGAGACTTCATGAGAACCTTCACTTCATATATGAAAACTCTATCACCCAATATCACCTCATTGATTTAATTGTGAAAAAAGAAAAACAAACACCTCCTGTGTGCTGGGTGCTGGGCATACTGCAGTGGGACAACCCAAGCCCTTTCTTCATGGAGCTTCTAGTGGGAAAGTCAGCAGTCAGCTAGCCATCACCAAGACCTCTGATGGGATAGATACTGAGTAGGGGCAGTGGCCACCCAAGAGTGGCTGTGATAGGTTGTTTCGCAGAGACCTGGGTGAGTAGGAAATAAAAATAATACAATAAAGGAAACCAACTGAGTTCATAGGTGTTCTATCTCAGAGATAGAATGAAAATTATAACAATGGCTTTTAAAATTATTCTTAAGTAATGTTTACATTGATCATTGAAAAATTCTCTTATAATCATCATTTCCCCTCTTCATTTGGATACAAAGGGAAGTGAAAAAATCCAAAACTTGATATCTTTGAGATGTCCAGTGGAAATACTAATTAGGTAGCTACAAAGTACAGTCATGCACCATTTAATAGCAGGTATATATTCTAAGAAATGTGTCCTTCGGGAATTCATTGTTGTGTGAACATCAGAGTGCACTTTTGTAAATCTAGGTGGTACAGCCTCCTGTACATCCAGGTAGCCTATTGCCCCTCCGGTACAAGCACATACAGCATGTTACTGTACAAAACAAGATTAAATCAAGCACAGGAGAAAATGACGCCATCGAGAGATGTAATAAACATGAGGTATATGAAGTTGCTGCCCATATAACATGGGATGCTGTTTCACAGCACACTTTTCTTTATCATTAGAAAAAAAAAACACTATCAAACAGTGATTAAAAGGGTAGTGTAGTAAATACATAAACCAGTGACATGGTCCTTTATTATATTTATTAAGTATTAGGTACTAGACGTAGTTGTATGTGCTGTACTTTTATATGACTGGCAGCACAGTGGGTTGGTTTACATTAGCATCTCCATAGACACGGGAGTAATGCATTGTATTACATCACCATGTGGTGATAGCCACACCACTTAGACAGTAGTGATTTTTCAGCTCCATTATAATCTTACCAGAGGCCTGGTGCATGATTTTGGGGGGTCCCTTGGCCTGGCTGGTGAACAGGGCCATCTTGTCCACTCCTGATCGGGGCCTACTGGCAGGGGTGGGGTCGCGGGAGCAACCATGGGAAGTTGTCTGGTCATGGGAGCTTGGCTATGGGAGCACACTGACCACCAGGGAGCAGATTCTGCCTTGAGCATCTGCCCTCTAGTGGTCAGTGCACATCATAGCTACCGGCCAGTCTTAACCGTTGCTTGGACTTTTATATAGAGAGAAGATGGGACCACTGTCATATATGTGGTCTGTTGAACGAAATGTTGTTATGCAATGCACAGCAAAGATATAGTCCTTTTTTCTTCTTTATTGTTTAAAGTCAGCAACCAAACAGCATTTCTATTTTGAGATTGCTATTCCATGTGATAAAGCGATGGCATTTAGGTCTGCAAGCAAGAAGAAGATTGCATTTCTGCCTGTGAAAATGATCAACTGCCTCCTCTGGTATTTGAATTTCATGACCAGGAGTATGAGTCCGAAATGACTGTGTTGTTTCTGTCCTGTTAGCAAAAACCTTCAAAATCCTTTGGTGAACCTATGAATTTGTCTCTTAGCATTGCTGGGGGGAAAGTGTAGCCTACAAAAGTTTAGGCTCTTCCAGAGCCAGAGGAGAAAGGCAAGCATAGCCATCTGTGGGATTGACATTGAGTTAAACCTGTGACAGGTGAGGACTTTTGCTTTGAGCTACAGGGAATAGACAAATAAAGCCTGGAACAATAGATGTAGAACAAACAGATTCATGTGGTTGTGAGAAGGCAGGTACAAAATACTGTGTAAATGTGGTGGTGGAGAGGTGTCACTTTAGGAATACTGTTTTTCTTAGTGGCTGTATCTTGTATTCCTTAGCCAGAAGTGTGCTAAGGTTCCTTCTTATCCACAACCTCACCAGCACTTATTGTATGACTTATTAATGGTTGCTATTCTGGCTGGTTTGCAGTGGCACCTCATTGTCATTTTAATTTGCATCTCTCTAATAATTAGTGACATTGAGCCTATCTTCATGTCTCTTGCCATTTGTATGTTGTCATTGGAGAAGTATCTATTTAGATTTTCTGTCCACATTTAATGGGGTTGTTTTTCTTTTGGTGGATTATAGGAGTACTTTATGTGTTTTGGAAATTAACCCCTTACCATATGTATTATTGGCAAATATGTGCTCCAATACAGTGGATTCCCTTTTCATTTTGATGCTGATTTTTTTTTGCTTTGCAGAAGTTTTTTAATTCAATGTAGTCTCATTTGTTCCTGTTTCTCAAGAATGTTGAGGCTAGGGGACCCTACCTCCCTCCCTATGTGGGAGTCTGTTCTGTGGTACTCTTTCCCCCTCCCTACTTTGGAGTCTGTACTTGTTCTTTAACAAATCCCCGCCTTTGCTATACTGAAAAAAACAACAAAAAAAAACAAAAACAAAAACAAAAACGAATGTTGTGGCTATTTTGGGGTCTTTTTCAGTGTTCTGTATCTCATTTGAATGTTCAGAACATTCAAATTTATATGCAAATATAATTTTTTTGCAAAATTCTAGATCTGTGAAATATGCACTTGGCATTTTAATAGTGATTGCATTGAATCTAAGGATTGCTTTGGATAGTAGGCACATTTTAATGATATTAATTCTACCAGTCCATGAACATGGTATATTCTTCTGTTCGTTTATCTCTTTTTTCAGGGTCCTGGGCGCTTGCTCAGTGGTGGGGTTGTGTGGGAGAGGTGGGAGGAAGTGAGTATTAGGTTAGGGAGAGATTGAAAGCAAAGCACAGAGCAAGGGAGGCACAAATATACCCAGGTAGCATGAGTCTGCTGCTGGAGGTGCAGTGTTCCCAGTGCAGAAGTAGTGTACTATTTCAGGTCAGTCCGGAAAGAAGGTGTGGACACCACCAGAGCAGAGACAGCAACAGAAATCCAGGTCTTCTTTTCAGGAAATGAAGGGTGCTGCTGATGGTGGTTGCTTGAAGGCAGAGAGACTGATGTCAGGGTGAGCACATTGATTAGGTTATTTCAGCTCAGCTGTCCAGGTAAAAGGTGAGAGGTAGTCTTATTGCAGTATCTGGGGGAGTTAGAGCCTGTAAGCCCTGGTGGATGAGTGAATGTAGTGTAGAAAGGCATGATAAAAAGGGACAGGAATGATAACTTCAGGTCTGAAGCTGATGCTGTGGGATTTCCAAGTGTTGATGGTAGGGAACTGGCCAGAAATGCGGATGAGACTGGGGGAGAGATCTGTGCTAGAGAAAAAGATGTGAGAATGATCAGGGCAGAGGTAATAGCTAAAACTCCAGGAAGGGATCGGCCCAGGGCAAGTGGGAAATGTTGGTAAGATGACTAGGGGGGTTCAGGGGCGGGGTGCTGGTTTTGTAATAATTTTGTACTGTTCTGGGCGGTAGAGGCTCGATTGCTTTTGTGGGAATTAGGGGAAGAGTTATACAACTGCTGTATAAATACAGACTAATGTTTAAGTTAGAATCCTAAATAGAGAGTTACAACTGAGGATAGAGGCAGAAATGCAAGGCTTGCGAAGGGCAGAGTACAGAAGAAGGGGTGAGGAAGATAAGGAAATGTGTTGTGGCAGGAGGACAGTTGAAGTTGTTCATGGCAAGGGTGACTTGTTTTCATCGAAGTAAAGTAAAAGGCAGATGATGTGCCAGGTGTGGGGCTGGAGGCTGCGAGACCATGAAGATGGATCAGCAGGCCAACACAATCAACTGAGAGTTGAGCAGTCTCCCTGGGCCTCTGCTCTTTATTTTCTGTCTCTTTAGGTGCAGATGAGAAAGAAGTTAGAGAAGAGAGTGAAGAAGAAAGAATATGGACCCTGCTGAAAGAACAGAAGCTGAGAGAAGAAAGAAGGCAGAATGAACAGAAAGCTTTGGAAAGAGAACGGAGAAAACTAGAAAAACTGGATCGAGAAAAGGTATAATAAGCATAGCTCAGTTCTCCATGCTAGTAGGTAACTTTTAAAAAGCTTGCTGCAGGCATCCCAATCCTCTCCTGTGCTTAAGCCCACTGAAAAAGGCTGTACATGGGCATAATAGGGGTCTCATAGGAAAAGGGAGCTTTGCAAGTCTGTGAGCATGCATTCTCATGTTCCTGAAAACACACTCGGAAAGGAGATGGACTCTGCTTTGCTGTAGAACTTCCCTGTGTAAGGGATTTCAAGGTCAGCTGGCTAGGACCAGAAGAAACTGGGGGAGGTGGCTGCCAATCTGGTGGCTTCCTCAGGCTGCCCTGCCCTCCTCCCTCCTCATTGTCTTTGACTTTCTATGTCCTGATTCTGGTCCCAGGCAGATGGATTACCCTGCTACTTCTCATGCCTGCTGGACCTTACGAAGATTAATCTTCTGTATCATGTTCCTTGAATTCCTGGCTCATTTGATCTGGAACACACACACTTTAGGCACAGTAATTCCTATTCTTCATTACATGATATATTTGTGCCACTTTGATAGTAGCAACGAATGAAACAGTTTTCTGTCATGCACATGTCACATAAAGAAACAGAGTTATAGTACTATGTGTTTTTAAAATGTATATGTGTATCTCCTATTTTGCTGGTCATCTATTTACAGCAGATTATTGAAGAGTCTTTCAAGACGGAAATGGAGAAAGAATTAGAAGTGAGTGCTCAGGAAATGAAAGACAAATCTGTTTGTGGTGAATATGCTTTAAAGAAATACATGCATATCACCCAAAAGGACCAAGACCTGAAGAAGGTGGATAAGGTACTGATGCTATGGACCAGTGGTCTGTATGTGAGGATGTGAGGGCTTCTGTGGTTTGTTAGAAAACCTTGGGACAGGAGTTGGAGACAAAAGGTAACAGCAGAGGAAATCCAAAATTCAAATGGAGCCTCAAGTCGTTTGTATATTACACTTCTGACAAAATGTTATCTCCTTTGCTTGGGCCAAAGAGTGAACAGATCTTGATTGGTAAGGTTTGTAAAATTGGAGCTATCTCATTATTTTCAGAACAAGAATGAAAGTGCTATCAATGAAAAACAAATGGATTGGTACTATCTGAGACATGAATTCTATATAATAAAATCCTAATATGCAAATGGTTGAACCGCAGAATGACCAGTCATTATGATGGGCACTGACCACCGGGGACAGATGCTCAATACAGAAGCTGCATCCTGGTGATCAGTGCGCTCCCATAGGGCTCATGGCTGGCGAGCGCAGCGGTGGTGGTGGGAGCCTCTCCCACCTCTGTAGCATCGCGAAGCGATCAGTGGGACATCCCCCGAGGGCTCCCAGAATGTGAGAGGGTTCTGGCCGGGCTGAGGGACCCCCTGAGTGCACGAATTTCATGCACTGGGCCTCTAATATATTACATAAGTCTAGAATACTATGGCTATTGAGAATGCGCACAGGACAGTTAGAGTGCTTGCTAAATTTCACATCTAAAAGTCAACGTTTTGGACTCAAATTTTATTTAGGCAGTCCTCGGGTTACGTTGAACTCGATGTATGTTGTTTTGCGGTTACATCACTATCTCCCATTTACAGTGTTAATAAAAAAAAGTTCCGTCATTTCGACATATGTACATATGTGCTTTGTTTTTTATTATCTGCCACAAGTAAAGGTCAGGAATTGTTATCTTGCTTTAATTTTTTTTTTTTTACTCTTTCACTTCATTACTGCTCTGTATGTGCTCCATGTGAGTGATGTAGGTGATTCTATAGGTGGGTTCTGACTTAACGGGGAAAATTGCATTATGTCGCGATATAACCCGAGGACCTACTGTATATTTCAAAAAGTTTTCAGCCCAACCAGCATGGCTCAGTGATTGAGTGTTGACCTATGAGTCAGAAGGTCACAGTTTGATTCCTGGTCTGGACACATAACCCAGGTTGCTGGCTCGATCCCCAGTGAGGGACGTACAGGAGGCAGCCAATCAATGATTCTCATTGTTGATGTTTCTATCTCTCCCTCTCCATTCCTCTCTGATATTTTATTTTATTGTATTTTTTATTTTAGTATTTTTTATTGTTTTATTGCTTAAAGTATTATAAAGAGTATTACATATGTCTCCTTTTTTTCCCGCCCTTGACAATCCCCTGGCCTCGCTTACCCCCAGTGTCTTATGTCCATTGGTTATGCTTATATGCATGCATACAAATCCTTCAGTTGATCTCTTGTCACCCCTCTCCAGCCACCCATCCCTCCCCGGCTTTCCCGCTGTAGTTTGACAGTTTGTTTGAGGCAGCTCTGCCTCTGTATCTATTTTTGATCATAAGTTTATAATGGTCTTTATTATCCATAAATGAGTGAGATCATGTGGTATTTTTCCTTCATTGACCGGCTTATTTCACTTAGCATAATGCTCTCCAGTTCCATGCATTCTGTTGCAAATGGTAAGAGTTCCTTCTTTTTTACAGCAGCATAGTATTCCATCGTGTAGATGTACCACAGTTTTTTAACCCATTCATCTACTGATGGGCACTTAGGCTGTTTCCAGATCTTACCTATGGTGAATTGTGCTGCTATGAACATAGGAGTGCATATATCCTTTCTGATTGGTGTTTCTGGTTTCTTGGGATATATTCCTAGAAGTGGGATCACAGGGTCAAATGGGAGTTCCATTTGTAGTTTTTTGAGAAACTCCATACTGTCTTCCATAGTGGCTGCCCCAGTCTGCATTCTCACCAGCAGTGCACGAGTGTTCCTTTTTCTCCACATCCACTCCAGCACTTGTGTTTTGTGGATTTGTTGATGATAGCCATTCTGACAGGTGTGAGATGGTACCTCATTGTTGTTTTGATTGGCATCACTCGGATGATTTTAGTGACTTTGAGCATGTTTTCATATGTCTCTTGGCTTTCTGAATGTCCTCTTTTGAAAGGTGTCTATTTAGGTCCTTTGCCAATTTTTTGATTGGATTATCTCCCTTTTATTAAGTTGTATGAGTTCCCTAGTTGGAGATTAAACCCTTATCGGTGATAACATTGGCAAATATGTTCTCCCATGCAGTGGGTTTTCTTGTTGTTTTGTTGATAGTTTCTTTGCTGTGCAGAAGCTTTTTATTTTGATGTAGTCCCATTTGTTTATTTTCTGTTTAGTTTCCAATGCCATAGGAACTGTATCGGTGAAGAAATTGCTTTGGCATATGTCTGAGATTTTGTTGCCTTTGGATTCTTCTAATATTCTAATGGTTTCTGGTCCTATATTTAAGTCCTTTATCCATGTTGAGTTTATTTTTGTGTGTGGTGTAAGTTGGCGGTCTAGTTTCATTTTCTTGCATGTATCTGTCCAATTGTCCCAACACCATTTATTGAAGGGACTATCTGGACTCCATTGTATGTTCTTGCCTCCTTTGTCAAATATTAATTGAGAATATTGGTTCGGGCCCGTTTCTGGGCTGTCTGTTCTATTCCATTGATCTATATGTCTGTTTTTGTGCCAGTACCAGGCAGTTTTGAGAACAGTGGCTTTGTAATACAACTTGATACCTGGTATTGAGATCCCACCTACATTGTTCTTTCTCAGGATCGCTGCAGCTATTTGGGGTCTTTTTTTATTCCAGATGAATTTTTTGAGAGTTTGTTCTAGGTCTGTGAAATATGCCATTGGTATTTTAATGGAAAGTGCCTTGAATTTATATATTTCTTTGGGTATTATGGACATTTTAATGATGTTGATTCGACCAATCCAAGAACATGAATATTTTCTGAATAGAGGTCTTTTACCTCTTTAGTTAAGTTTATTTCTAGGTAGCTTAGTATTTTTTGGTGCGATGGTAAATGGGATTGCTTTTTAAGTCTCTCTTTCGGTAAGTTCACTATTGGTGCATAGAAATGCCATAGACTTCTTGGCAGTAATTTTGTATCCTGCTACATTGCCAGATTCATTTATTAAGTCTAATAGTTTTTTGATGGAGTATTTAGGTTTTTTTATGTATAATATCATATCATCTGCAAATAAAGACAGTTTTACTTCTTCTTTTCCAATTTGGATGCCTTTTATTTCTTCTTCTTCTTGTCTAATTGCAGTGGCTAATACTTCCAGTACACTGTCAAACAGGAGTGGTGAGAGTGGGCATCCCGGTCTTGTTCCTGTTCTTAGGGGAAATGGTTTTAGTTTTTGCCCATTGAGTATGCTGTTGGCTGTGGGTTTGTCATATATGGCTTCTATTATGTTGAGGTATGATCCTTCTATTCCTACCTTGCTGAGAGGTTTTATCAAAAATGGGTGTTGAATTTTGTCAAATGCTTTTTCTGTATCAGTTGATATGACTGTGGGTTTTTTTTTTCTTTCAATTTGTTTATGTGGTATATCATGTTTATTGATTTGCGGATATTGTACCATCCTTGCATCCCTGAGATAAATCCTACTTGTTCATGGTGTATGATCTCTCTTATGTACTGCTGGATCTGATTTGCCAAGATTTTGTTGAGGATTTTGGCATCTATGTTCATGAGGGATATTGGCCTGTAATTCTCTTTCATTGTGTTGTCTTTACCTGGTTTTGGAATTAGGGTGATGCTGGCTTCATAAAATGAGCTTGGAAGTGTTCCTTCCTCTTTAATTTTTTGTAGTAGTCTGAGGAGGATAGGTTTTAGTTCTTCCTTGAATGTTTGGTAAAACTCCCCTGTGAAGCCGTGTGGTCCTGGGCTTTTGTTTGCTGGAAGCTTTTTGATGACTCTTCAATTTCTTCCATAGTTATTGGCCTGTTGAGATTTTTAGATTCTTCCTGATTGAGTTTTGGAATGTTGTATGTTTCTAGGAATATGTCCTTTTCCTCCAGGTTGTCTAGTTTGTTGGAGTGGAGTTGTCCATAGTATTTTTTAACAATCATTTGTATTTCTCTGGGGTCTGTTGTTATTTCGCCATTATCATTTCTGATTTTGTTTATTTGGGTCCTCTCTCTTTATTTCTTGGTGAGCCTGACTAGAGGTTCAACAATCTTGTTTATCCTTTCAAAGAACAAGCTCTTGGTTTCATTGATTTTCTGTATTGTTTTTTTTGTCTCTATGTCATGTATTTCTGCTCTAATCTTTATTATCTCCTTCCTTTTGCTCCTTCTGGGCTTTCCTTGTTGCTCTCTTTCTTATTCTTTGAGAGGTAGTTTTAGATGATTTACTACCATTTTTTCTTGTTTGTTGAGATAGACCTGTAGAGCTATAAAGTTCCCTCTCAGGACTGCTTTCATTGTGTGCCATAGGTTTTGGATTGTTGTGTTTTCATTGTCATTAGTTTCCAGGATGTTTTTAATTTCTTCTTTGATCTCATTGGTAACCCAATCAATATTTAATAACATGCTATTCAGCTCCTAAGTGTTTTTATTTCTAAGTGTTTGAAAATGTTGAGTTGTTTTTATTCTAGTTTATTTCTAGTATTATGCCCTTGTGGTCTGAGGAAATGCTTGGTATGATTTCAATCTTCTTGAATTTGGGGAGACTTTGTTTGTGACCCAGTATGTGGTCTGTTTTTGAATATGTCCGATGAGCACTTGAGAAGAACGTATATTCCGTGGCTTTGGGGTGAAATGTTCTGAAGATGTCAATTAAGTCCATCTGATCTAGTGAGTCATTTAGGATTGCTGTTTCTTTACCATTTTATTTATTTATTTATTTATTTTTGTCTAGAGGATTTATCCAGTGATGTCAGTGGTGTATTAAAGTCCCCTACTATGATTGTATTGTTGTCAGTCTCTCCCTTGATATATTCCAGGAGTTTTTTTTTTATGTATTTGGGTGCTTCTGTATTGAGTGCATATATGTTTATCAGGGTTAAATCCTCTGTATATTGAATCCTTTAGTATTATGAAGTGGCCTCCCTTATCTCTTATTATGGCCTTCACTTTGAGGTCTATTTTGTCAGATATAAGTATTGCTACCCCAGCTATATTTTCATTTCCAGTTGCCTGAAAGATATTTTTCCATCCCTTCACTTTTAGTCTGTGTGAGTCCCTGATTCTGAGGTCAGTCTCTTGTGGACAGCAAATGTATGGGTCATTTATTTTTTTTTTTATTTTTATTTTTTATCCATTCAGCCACTCGATGTCTTTTGGTTGGAGCATTTAGTCCATTTACCTTTGAAGTTATTATTGAAAGGTACTTGTTTGTAGCCATTTCTATTTTTTCTGTGTGTTTTCTTTCTGAGCTTTTTATTTCTTCTTTTTACACTGATCCCTTTAGCATTTCTTGCATTGCTGGCTTGGTATTGATAAACTCCCTTAGCCTTATTTTGTCTGTGAAGCTTCTTATTTCCCCTTCAATTTTGAATGATAGTCTTGCTGGATAGTGTATTCTTGGATTCATTGCTTTGCTTTGCATCACTGTGTAAATTTCCGTCCATTCTTTTCTGGCCTGATGTGTTTAGTTGAGAAATCATATGATAATCTAATGGGAGATCCCTTGTATGTAATTTTCCGTCTCTCTCTTGCAGCCTTTAAGATTCTCTCTTTGTCCTGAACATTTGCCATGGTAATTATGATGCGTGTTGATGTGGGTCTTTTAAGGTCACCTTGTTTGGGACTCTCTGTGCTTGTGTGACTCTTTTTTCTTCCCCACCTCAGGGAAGTTTTCTGATATTAGTTCTTCCAATAGGTTTTCTAAGTCTTGTTCCTCTTTCTGTTGTTGTGGCACCCCTATTATTCGCATGTTGTTTCGTTTCATGTTGTTCCATAGCTCCCTTAGGCTCTCCTCCTGTCTTTTAATTTTTTTCGCCAATTGCAATTCAGTTTGGGAGTTTTGCTTCCCTGTCTTCTAATTCGCTAATTTGGTCCTCCGCTTCTCCTAGTCTACTGTTGAAACTTTCAATGGTGTTTTTTATTGCAGCTATATCACTCTTCATTTCTTCTTGGTTCTTACATAATTTATTGATTTTTTTTATCTGTTTCTTCTTGCTTCTTGCATAAGTTGTTGAGTTTTTCCTTCATCCGGTTTATGCACTCTAGGACCCTTAATCTGAATTCTTTTTCTGTCATGCATGCCTCGGTTTCACTTAGCTGCTTTTCTGGCGAGTCCTCCTTCTCTTTCTTTCGGGGGTTTCTTTGTGTACCCATGTTTGATCTCACCGACATATCTAGATGTTGAGTCATTCAGCGACTGCTCCTTGGGTGGCAGTGGCTCCTCGGGCTGTGGTTGCTCCTCTGGCGGTTATTGTAGCAGCTGCTCCTCAGTTGGCAGCAGCTCCTCTGGTGGGTGCTGTTCACAGTGTGGTGGCTCCTCTGGCTGGTGGGGGGAGGCTTCACACACAGAATCTGTTCCTGAGACAGAGGATGTGCTGATCACGAAGCTGCTGTTCCTTGGTTGGGGCTGGCTACGCACACAGCTGCTACTCCTTGACCTGGGGCAGACTGCTCACGTGGCTGCTGAACCTTGATTGGGGACTGGCTGCATGCTGCTGTTGTTCCTCTGTGGTGGGCTGCTTGTGGGGCTACTGCTCCTAGTATCGGCTGCTGCTCATCAGACAGGTGCAGGCTGTTGTGGCTCTGCTCCTCCGGTGCATGCTGTGTAGAGCTGCCACTCACCAGATGTGGCCGGTCTGCTCATGTGGTTGCTGTTTCTTGGACCGGGTTCGGCTGCCGCTGCTCCTCGAATGGGGCCAGGCTACTTGCAGAACTGCTGCTCCTCGGATGGGCACACAGCTGCTGTTCCTTGGATTGGGCAGGCTGCTTGTGCGGCTGCTGCTGCTTGGACAAGGGCAAGATGCTTGTTCAGCTGCTGCTCCTCGGACAGGTCAGACTGCTCATGTGGTTGCTGCTCTTCGGACGGGGAAGCGGGCTGCTCACACAGCTGCTGCTCCTTGGATAGGGGCAGGCCACATGAGGTTGCCTCTCTTTGGCTCGACGCAGGCTGCTCACGGGGCTAATGCTCCCTGGACAAGAGTGCACCGCTCACATGTCTTTTGCTCACGTGGTTGAAAAAATAATGTGTACAGAAGTAGGAAATAAAGGAACAAACAACAAAAAAAGGAGAACAAAGAAAGAAGAAAGAATAAAAGCAACAAACAAAAAAAAGGGGGGGGAACAAAAAAGAAAAACAAAAGCTAACAAAATAATAAATAAAATTGAAAAATTGAAATGTCATTCCTTTGGCTGGGTTAAGATCCCAGTTTTCTGGAATGTCTGTGATCTTCTGATATTTTCAAATCATTTTTTTAAGAGTTTCAGAGAAATCAAAATCTACACTAATAAAAGAGAAAAATGGTAATTGGCGTACGGCACTACCCTTTTCATTGGGTAATCAGGGCTATATGCAAATTAACTGCCAACTGAGATGGCAGTTAACTGCCAACAAGATGGCGGCTAATTTGCATATGTAGGCACATGCAGGGAGGCGAAAGGGAAAGCAGGAAGAAGCTCCCTGCCACTGACAGTGATGGGAAACCCAGGGGGGAGCTAAGAGGTGGGGAGCAGTTCAAAGGCGGCCCTGGGGCCACCTTTGCCCTGCCCCCCAGCCATGATCTGAAAATCAGGCGCCTTTGCCACCCTGGCCAGTGATAGCAGGAAGTAGGGGTGGAGCCAGCGATGGGAGCTGGGCACAGTCGAAACTGGCAGTCCCGAGAGCTAGGGGTCCCTTGCCTGTGCCTAAAGCGGAGCCCATGATCGCGGGGCCGCTGAGGCTGCGGGTCCCTGCTACCCGAGCCGGATGCCTCAGCCAGAGGCGTCCTGCAGGGGCAGGGGCGGAGCCCGCACGATGGCGGCGCCCCCCGCTGCCACTGCGGGTCCCCGCTGCCCGGGCCGGACGGCTAGGCCAGGGGTGTTAGGCCTGGGCAGGGGCGGAGCCTGCAACCACTGGGAGCTGGGGGTCCCCTGCCCAGGCCTAATGCTTCGGCCAGAGGTGTTAGGCCTGGGCAGGGGCAGAGCGGGGGATCACGGCGCTGCTGCCTCTGCGGGTCCCCGCTGCCCAGGCCGGACGCCTCGGCCAGAGGCATCAGGCCTGGGTGGGGGGCGGAGCCGGGGATTGGGGGGATATGATGGTCCCCTTGCCCAGGCCTGAAGCCTGGGTCAGAGGTTTCAGGCTTGGGCGAGGGGTGGAGCAAGCGATCAGAGGGAGATGGGGGTCCCCTGCCCAGGCATGATTCCTGGGCCAGAGGCCTCAGGCCTGGGCGGGGGTCAGAGCCAGTGATTGGGGGGAGATGGGGGTCCCTTGTCCAAGCCTGACACCTCTGGCGGAGGCGTCAGGCCTGGGCAAGGGGCTGATCAGGCGATCGGAGGGTGATGGGAGTCTACACATCTGGCCGAGCCACAACAGCTGTGAACAGCACCCATCAGAAGACCCGCTAACAACAGAGTAGCAGCTGCTACCACAACCGCCCAAGGAGCAACCACAGCCCAAGGAGCCACTGCCACCTAGGGAGCAGCCACTGAACGACTCAATATCTATATACGTCAGTGAGATCAAACATGGGTAGACAAAGAAATCCCCAAAGGAAAGAAAAGGAGGACTCACCAGAAAAGCAGCTAAGTGATACAGAGGCATACAACATGACAGAAAAAGAATTCAGAATAATGGTCCTAGAGTGCATACACCGGATGGAGGAAAAAATCGACAACTTATCCAAGAAGCAAGAAGAAACAGATGAAAAAATCGACAACTTAACTAAGACCCAAGAAGAAATGAAGTGCGATATAGCTGCAATAAAGAACACCATTAAAAGTATCAACAGTAGACTAGGAGAAGCGGAAGACCGAATTAGTGAATTAGAAGACAGGGAAGCAAAACACACCCAAACTGTACTTCAGTTGGAGAAAAAAATTAAAAGACAGGAGGAGAGCCTAAGGGAGCTTTGGGACAACATGAAACGAAACAACATACGAATAATAGGGGTGCCAGAACAACAGAAAGAGGAACAAGGATTAGAAAACCTATTGGAAGAAATAATATCAGAAAACTTCCCTGAGGTGGGGAAGAAAAAAGTCACACAAGCCCAGAGAGTCCCAAGCAAGGTGAACCCGAAAAGACCCACACCAAGACACATCATAATTACCATGGCAAATGTCCAGGACAAAGAGAGAATCTTACAGGCTGCAAGAGAGAGACGGAAAGTTACATACAAGGGATCTCCCATTAGATTATCCAATGATTTCTCAACAGAAACACATCAGGCCAGAAAAGAATGGACGGAAATTTACAAAGTGATGCAAAGCAAAGGACTGAATCCAAGAATACTCTATCCAGCAAGGCTATCATTCAAAATTGAAGGGGAAATAAGAAGCTTCACAGACAAAAAAAGGCTAAGGGAGTTTATCACCACCAAGGCAGCAATGCAAGAAATGCTAAAGGGACTGGTGTAATAAGAAGAAATAAAAATCCCAGAAAGAAAACAGCCACACACACAAAAAAAGAAATGGCTACAAACAAGTACCTTTCAATAATAACTTTAAACTTAAATGGACTAAATGCTCCAACCAAAAGATATCGAGTGGCTGAATGGATAAAAAATCATGACCCATACATTTGCTGTCTACAAGAGACTTACCTCATTAGAAAGGACTCACACAGACTGAAAGTGAAGGGATGGAAAAATATCTTTCAGGCTAATGGAAAAGAAAAGAAAGCTGGGGTAGCAATACTTATATCGGACAAAATAGACCTCAAAGTGATGGCCATAACAAGAGATACGGAAGGCCACTTCATAATACTAAAAGGATCAATACAACAAGAAGATATAACCCTGATAAACATATATGCACCCAATGCAGGAGCACCCAAATACATAAAAAATCTTCTGGAAGATATCAAAGGAGAGATCGACAACAATACAATCATAGTAGGGGACTTTAATACACCACTGTCATCACTGGATAAGTCCTCTAGACAAACAATCAGCAAAGATACAGCAATACTAAATGACTCACTAGATCAGATGGACTTAATAGACATCTTCAGAACACTTCACCCCAGTGCCACGGAATATACATTCTACTCAAGTGCTCATGACACATATTCAAAAATAGACCATATATTGGGTCACAAGCAAAGTATCCCCAAATTCAAGAAGATTGAAATCATAAAAAGCGTCTTCGCAGACCACGGTGGCATAATATTAGAAATAAACTACAATAAAAACAATCCAAAATACTCAAAACACCTGGAAGCTGAATAGCATGCTATTAAATATTGATTGGGTTACCAATGAAATCAAAGAAGAAATTCAAAACATCCTGGAAACTAATGACAATGAAAACACAACAATCCAAAACCTATGGGACACAATGAAAGCAGTCCTGAGAGGGAACTTTATAGCTCTACAGGCCTATCTCAAAAAACAAGAAAAAATGGTAGTAAATCAGCTAACTCTACAACTCAAAGAATTAGAAAGAGAGCAACAAGAAAACCCCAGAGTGAGCAGAAGGAAGGAGATAATAAAGATTAGAGCAGAAATAAATAACATAGAGACCAAAAAAATAATACAGAAAATCAATGAAACCAAGAGCTGGTTCTTCGAAAGGATAAACAAGATTGACAAACCTCTTGCCAGACTCACCAAGAAGCAAAGAGAGAGGACCCAAATAAACAAAATCAGAAATGAAAGAGGTGAAATAACAACAGACCCCACAGAAATACAAATGATTGTTAAAAAATACTATGGACAGCTCTACTCCAGCAAACTAGACAACCTGGAGGAAATGGACAAATTCCTAGAAAAATACAACATTCCAAAACTCAATCAGGAAGAATCTAAAAATCTCAACAGGCCAATAACTATGGAAGAAACTGAAGCAGTCATCAAAAAGCTTCCAGCAAACAAAAGCCCAGGACCACACGGCTTCACAGGGGAGTTTTACCAAACATTCAAGGAAGAACTAAAACCTATCCTCCTCAGACTACTAAAGAAAATTCAAGAGGAAGGAACAATTCCAAGCTCATTCTATGAAGCCAGCATCACCCTAATACCAAAACCAGGTAAAGACAACACAATGAAAGAGAATTACAGGCCAATATCCCTCATGAACATAGATGCCAAAATCCTCAACAAAATCTTAGCAAATCGGATCCAGCAGTACATCAGAAAGATCATACACCATGACCAAGTAGGATTTATCCCAGGGATGAAAGGATGGTACAATATCCGCAAATCAATAAACGTGATACATCACATAAACAAATTGAAAGAAAAAAACCACATGGTCATATCAATTGATGCAGAAAAAGCATTTGACAAAATTCAACACCCATTTTTGATAAAAACTCTCAGCAAGGTGGGAGTAGGAGGATCATACCTCAACATAATAAAAGCCATATATGACAGGCCCACAGCCAACATTATACTCAATGGACAAAAACTTACACCATTTCCCCTAAGAACAGGAACAAGACAGGGATGCCCCCTCTCACCACTCCTGTTCAACATAGTACTGGAAGTGTTAGCCATTGCAATTCGGCAAGAAGAAGAAATAAAAGGCACCCAAATTGGAAAAGAGGAAGTAAAACTGTCCTTATTTGCAGACGACATGATATTATACATACAAAACCCTAGAGACTCCATCAAAAAGCTACTAGACTTAATACATGAATTTGGCAATGTAGCAGGATACAAAATTAACCCCAAGAAATCTGACGCATTTCTATACACCAATAGTGAACTTTCAGAAAGAGAGATTATAAAAACAATCCCGTTTAACATCGCACCAAAAAAACTAAGCTACCTAGGAATAATCTTAACTAAAGAGGTAAAAGACCTCTACTCAGAAAACTACAGGACGTTGGAAAAAGATATAGAGGAAGACATAAACAGATGGAAGAACATACCGTGTTCATGGATTGGTAGAATCAACATCATTAAAATGTCCATACTACCCAAAGCAATCTATAAATTCAATGCACTTCCCATTAAAATACCAACGGCATACTTCAGAGATCTAGAACGAACTCTCCAAAAATTCATCTGGAATAAAAAAAGACCCCGAATAGCTGCAGCAATCCTGAAAAAGAACAAAGTAGGTGGGATCTCAATACCAGATATCAAGTTGTATTACAAAGCCACTGTTCTCAAAACTGCCTGGTACTGGCACAAGAATAGGCATATAGATCAATGGAATAGAATAGAGAGCCCAGAAATCGGCCCGAACCAATATGCTCAATTAATATTTGACAAAGGAGGCAAGAACATACAATGGAGCCAAGATAGTCTCCTCAATAAATGGTGCTGGGAAAATTGGACAGATATATGCAAGAAAATGAAACTAGACCACCAACTTACACCATACACAAAAATAAACTCAAAATGGATAAAGGACTTAAATGTACGACAGGAAACCATAAAAATTCTAGAAGAATCCAAAGGCAACAAAATCTCAGACATATGCCGAAGCAATTTCTTCACTGATACAGCTCCTAAGGCACTTGAAACTAAAGAGAAAATGAACAAATGGGACTACATCAAAATAAAAAGCTTCTGCACAGCAAAAGAAACCATCAACAAAACAACGAGAAAACCCACTGTGTGGGAAAACATATTTGCCAATGTCATATCTGATAAGGGCCTAATCTCCAAAATCTATAGGGAACTCATACAACTTAACAAAAGGAAGATAAACAATCCAATCAAAAAATGGGCAAAGGAACTAAATAGACACCTTTCAAAAGAGGACATTCAGAAAGCCAAGAGACATATGAAAACATGCTCAAAGTCACTAATCATCCGAGAGATGCAAATCAAAATAACAATGAGGTACCATCTCACACCTGTCAGACTGGCTATCATCAACAAATCAGCAAACGACAAGTGCTGGAGAGGATGTGGAGAAAAAGGAACACTTGTGCACTGCTGGTGGGAATGCAGACTGGTGCAGCCACTATGGAAGACAGTATGGAGTTTCCTTAAAAAACTGAAAATGGAACTCCCATTTGACCCTGTGATCCCACTTCTAGGAATATATCCCAAGAAACCAGAAACACCAATCAGAAAAGATATATGCACCCCTATGTTCATAGCAGCACAATTCACCATAGCTAAGATCTGGAAACAGCCTAAGTGCCCATCAGTAGATGAATGGATTAGAAAACTGTGGTACATCTACACGATGGAATACTATGCTGCTCTAAAAAGGAAGGAACTCTTACCATTTGCAACGTCATGGATGGAACTGGAGAGCATTATGCTAAGTGAAATAAGCCAGTCAATGAAGGAAAAATACCACATGATCTCACTCATTCATGGATAATAGAGACCATTATAAACTTTTGAACAATAATAGATTCAGAGGCAGAGCTGCCTCAAACAGATTGTCAAACTGCAGTGGGAAGGCCGGGAGGGTTGGGGGGCAGGAGGGAGGGGGGTAAGAGATCAACTAAAGGACTTGTATGCATGCGTATAAGCATAACCAATGGACATAAGACACTGGGGGATAGGGGAGGCTGGGGGACTGTCTAGGGCGGGGGGATAAAATGGACACATATGTAATACCCTTTGTAATACTTTAAGCAATAAAAAAATTAAAAAAGCCGAAAAAAAAAAAAGAAAAAGAAAAGGAAAAAGCAAAACAACCTCACAACCAGTCCTAAACCACACACACACACACACACACACACACACACAAAACAAACAAACAAACAAACAAAAAAAACACCCAAAATACTCAACAATCAAGCAAACAGCACTAAACATAGAAAGATAACAGAAGGGAAAGAATTTTGGATAGTGAAGAAAGATAAGGGATAGGTGTATAAGGATTTAGAGCAGTGGAGTGGAAATAGGATATATAATTAGGGTGAAATTTTGACAGGGGGAAAAAGAAGGAATCAGGAAATCTAAAGCAGGAATAGGGTAAGAGACACAGGACAACAAAAAGGGAAAAGTGGGGAAGAGGGTTTTAGCATAGAGGTAAAATTGAGGTAGGGAAAATTGATGCTATAGGAACGATGAAAATAGAATGGAGAACACTAATCCCAAAATAAAATAGAGAGACAATAAAATGTCACTTTAAAAAAATGGTAAAGTGGTAGCAGCAATAATACTGGTTAAACATAAAAATGTGGTAATTAAAAGGATAAAATCAGCTGATGGAAAAAGAAGAAAAAAATTGCTTTCTTAGTTAAAAGGTGAAAAAAGAAAAAAAAAATTGCAGTAGTGAAGGTAATTCGGTTCTTCTCCTCTTCAGTCTGGCTCGCCTTGGTCTTGCCAGTTATTCAGGAGAGTGTTGAATTTCCCTGCGATACACTGTTCCTCAGTATTGTAAACTATAGTCCTGATTTTAAAGCAGGCCGTATTTTTGTCCCAGACTGCCTTAATTTGTGTTTAGCTGAGATTAAGGTTGTGGCTCAGCCTCTGGGTGGCAGTATTTTTGGGTTGGCCTCTGAGGCTATACAGCTTCTCTATCCAGTAGCAAGGGTTTATTTTCTCTATTGCACTTAAAACTGGTTTGGGGAAGTCAACTCCCCAGAACCAGTTCTTTAATCGTGGCCCTGGTCTATGTTATTGCTGGGACTGAAAGTCCCTCTATAGGCCAGACCCTGTTAAGGCCCAGGGACTGATCAGATTATTTTAATCCTTCATCTCGTTCAGGGTCTAATCTGGGTGTGGCTGCGCTCCTTGCCTGGGGGCTAGGTGGAGGAGTCCCACACTCCGGAAAGAATGGCTGCTGCCCGAGTCCTGGTCCCAGGGGTGTCTCAGCACTAAATTCGCTGGCACCTCTCCCGGCGCCCCCTTTCTCCCCAGCCTCTCCCCAGATTCCACTCGTCTTCACCTTCTCCCTCTCTTCAGCACAGGTGAGTGTCTGTATCTGAAATGTCCTATGAACAGGGTTCAGTGAAAATAAACAAACAAATGCTGGCCACAGAAACGGGGAAGTCTGAATTTCTGTAAGCTCCTCTCTTACCAGCACTGCATGGTCTGTTCAGCTGTTGAGGCAGCCCCCTCTAGGCTCAGTCCTCCGTAATCACAGAACCCAGATCTCAAATCCCCCTGTGCCAGGAATCCCGTGGATCTCTTTTCCCCTGTCAGGGGCTGTGCCTGTCCCAGTGCCATGCGGTCTCCCTCTGACCCTCTGGGCTCAGAGGTCTGGCAAACTTTCCTGCCCAGATCCCTGGTTCTTTTACCTTTCCAGGGGAGATCTGCCCTTCCCTACTGCAAACCGTCTCACCAGCTGAGTAATTTCGCCAATTCGCGTTGGGTGTTATTAGTTTCAGCTGCTTACTCCATCTGCTCTGGCACAAGACCTGGGACGCGTCTGCCTATATCGCCGCCATCTTGTAGAAATCAAAGAGACTGTCTTGACTCCATTGAATGCTCTCGCCTCCTTTGTAAATTAATAATACAGTGTAATGACTTGGGTCCACTTCTGGGTTCTCTGTTCTGTTTCAGTGGTATATATGTCTTTTCTAGTGCCAGTAGCAGGCAGTTTTGAGAATGGTGGCTTTATAATATAGCTTAATATCTGGTATTGTGAGCCTTCCATATTTTTTTGTAGTTCCCTTGATTGCTGAGGTGATTTTTACTCCATATGAATTTTTGGAGAGTTTGTTCTTTGTCTGTGAAATATTCTGTTGGTATATTAATGGAGATTACATTGAATCTATAAATTGCTTTGGGTAGTATGGACATCTTAATAATGTTAATTCTGCCAACCCATCAACACGGTATGTTAGTCCACTGGTTGATATCTTTATCTCCTTTTCAATATTCTGTCATTTTCCAAGTGCAGTTCTTTTACTTCCTTAATTGAGTTTTTTCTTTAATTCCTTTATTGCAATGGTAAGTGGGATTCTTTTCTTAGTTTATCTTTTTGGGAGTTCATTCTTGGTAAATAAAAATACATATATTTATGGGTGTTAATTTTGTATCCTGATTCATGACCAAATTCATTTATTATGTGCTTTTCCGGTTGAGATGACTTTTATTTCTTCATGTCCGAGCACTATGGTAGCACTTCCTGTACTATGTTGAACAGGAATGGTGAAAATTGGCATCACTGTCATGTTCCTGTTCTTTCATGGGAAATGGTTTTAGTTTTTGCCTATTGAGTATGATGTTGGCTGTGGGTTTCTCATATATGGCCTTTATCATGTTGAGTATGCTCCCTCTATTACCACATTGCTGAGACTTTTTATCAAAATTGGAGGTTGGGTTTTTTCCAATTCTTTTTCTGCGTCTATCGATATGATCACGTGATTTATTGATTTGTGAATATCATACCAGCCTTGCATCCCTGGAATATATCCCACTTGATCATGTCATTTGGTCCTTTAATATAATGCTGGATGTGATTTGCTAATACTTGGTCGAGGATTTTAGTATCTGTCATCATCAGCTATAGTGGTCTGTAATTCTCTTTCTTTGTAGTGTCTTTACCTTCTTTTGGAATTAGAATAATGCTGACCTCATACAAAGAGTTTGGAAGTATTCTTTCCTCTTTGATTTTCTGAAACATTTTGAGGAGTATAGATTGTAGTTTTCTGACTGTTTGGTAGAACTCCCCTGTGAAGCTGTCCAGACCTGAGCTTTTGTTGGTTGGAAGTGTTTTGATTACTGCTTCTATTTCATCAGTTGTTATGAGCCTATTGAGGTTTCTTAATTCTTTCTGAATCAGTTTTGGTAGTTTGCATTTTTTACTGACTTCATCTATTTCATCCACATTGTCCAGCATTTTGGCATATAGTTGTTCATAGTATTTTCTTACAATCCTTTGAATTTCTGTGGTGCCAGTGCTTACTCCTCCACTCTTGTTTCTGATTTTACTTATTGGAATCATGTGTGTTTGTTTCTTCATGAGTCTTGCTAATGGTTTATCAATTTTGTTTATCCTTTCATGGAACCAGCTTTTGGTTTCATTGAATTTTTTTTCTCTGTTATTTTTTCTACTGTAATCTTTATTTTTTCCTTCCGCTACTTACTCTGGGCTCTTCTTGTTGGTTTCTTTCTAATTCTTAAGTTATAGGGATAAATAGTTTATTGCTGATTTTTGTTATTTTCTGAGATAGGTCTATAGTGCTATGAAGTTCCCTCTCAGGACTGCTTTTGCTGTTTCCCAGAGATATTGTGTTGTTATTTGTTCATTTTCCTTTTTTTCCAAAAAGTCTTTGATATTTTCTTGATCTCATTGTAACAAATTCATTGTTTAATAGCATGCTATTTAGCCTCTAAGTGTTTAAATGTTTTTGGGTGTTTTTACGCTAGTTGATTTCTCATTTCATTCCACTGAGATCCAAGAAGATGCTTTATATGATTTAAATCTTCTTGAACTTGTAGGGACTTGTTATGTGTCCTACCATGTGGTCTATCTTTGGGAATGACCCCTGTGCACTTGAGAAGAAAGTATATTCTGCTCTGTTGGGGTGAACGTTCTAAAATGTCAATTAAATCCATCTGATGCAGTGTGTCCTTTAGAGTCTCTGAATCATTGTCTTGTCACATGGAAGATCTATCCAGTGAAGTGATAGGAGTGATAAAAGTCTGCTACTATGACTGTCCTGTTTTCAGGCTCTCCATTAAAGTCCCCTGGAAGTCTCTTTGTTTGATTTTTGTTTGTTTGTTTCAGATGTATAAGTAATTCTTTCTGAATCAATTTTGGTAGTTCGCATTTTTTACTGACTTCATCTATTTCATCCACATTGTCCAGCATTTTGGCATATAGCTTTGAATTGGCATGTATATACTAGAGGACCGGTGCACAAAAATTTGTGCACTTGGTGGGGAAAGGGGGGTCCATCAGCCGGGTCTGTGCCCCCTCGCAGTCTGGGACCCCTCAGGAGAAAACGACCTGCTGGCTTAGGCCTACTCCTGGGTGGCAGAGGGCAGGCCCAATCCCTAGGTTCAGCCCCTTGTCGGGCTCAGAGCAGGGCTGATTGGGGAGTTGGGGCGCCTTCTCCTGTCATGCACAAAGCAGGGCAGATTGGGAGGTTGCGATGCCACCCTCACTCATGCTCAGGGTAGGGCCGATTGGGGGGTTGGGACACCGCCCCCAGTCACACTCAGGGCAGTGCTGATGGGGAGGTTATGGCTCTACCCCATCACACACAGAGCAGGGCCCGAGGGGGAGGAGAGGGTTGGGGCCCAGCACCCTGTCAAACACAGAGCAGGGCTGATCAGGGGTTTGAGGCGCCACACCCTGTCACACACAGAGCCGCAGGGCGGTCAGGGGGTTGGGGAGCTCCCCCCATCAGGCACCAAGCAGGGCTGACCAGGGGGTTGGGGCGCCTTCCCCTGTCATGAACAGAGCACAGCGGATAGGGAGGTTGAGGTCCCATCCCCTGTTACACATGGTGCCTCAGGGCGATCAGGGGTTTTGGGCGCTGCCCCCTGTCACGCTGATCCCCGTGCGTGCCGGGAGCCCTCTCAGCTCTGCTGATCCAGGTGCTGGGAGGCATATTACCCTTTTACTGTATAGGATAGAGGCCTGATGCATGGGTAGGGCTGGCTGGTTTGCCCTGAAGGGTGTCCTGGATCAGGGTGGGGGTCCCCACTGGGGTGCCTGGCCAGCCTGGGTGCGGGACTGAGGGCTGTTTTCTGGCCGACTGAAGCTCCCAAATGCTTTTTTTTTCTTTTTTTTATTCTGGGCCAGCTTTAGCTCTGGCTCCAGCTCTGAGGCCTCTGCTGCTGAAAGAAGGTATCTGGTTTTTTTGGGTTCTATAATAGAAACAATATAGAACTCCAGCTCTGAGATCCTGGGCTCACTGAAAGCACGTTTCTGGGGCTTTGTTTAGCTTCTATATTTGTTACAATGTTTCTTAAACTGCAAGCTCAGAGGCCGGCAAGGCAGGCTGGGAACATTGGTGTCCTCTGTCACTGAAGCAAGCAAGCCTCATGTTAGTTTGAAGCTGCCTGGCTGCCGGCCGCTATCTTGGCAGGCAGCTAATTTGCATATCTTGCTGATAGCCAAAGGGAAGGGTACTGGTCGTATGCTAATTACCATGTTTCTCTTTTATTAGATAGGAGATATACATATATTCCTATGTTGGATGAATATTTGTTTCCTAGGGTAATATTTTCTGCTGGTTGATCCCTTTGGTATCATGCAGTGACCTTTCTGTCTCTTGTGATGACCTTTATTAAAAAGTCTATTTTGTCTGATATGAATATTGGTACTCCAGCCTTTTTTTCTTTCCATTTGCATGGAAATTTTCCCATTCCTTCACTCCAATCCTTTGTGTGTCTTTTGTTTTCAGATGGCACTCCTGTATACAGCATATACTTGCATCATATTTTTGTATCCATTTTGATACCCTATGCCTTTTGATTGGAGCATTTACCTATTTATATTTAGAGTTATTATTGATAGGTATTTATTTCTTTCCATTATCTTTCTGTATGGCTAAGTTTCTGTCTCTGTTTCTCATTCTCATTACAGCAATCCCTTTGCATTTTTGTAATGCTGGCTTGGTGACAATTTACTCTTTTAGCCTTTTTCTGTCTATGAAGCTCTGTATTTGACTGTCTATTTTGAAGGAAAGAATTGCCGTATATAGTAATCTTGGTCTCAGATCCTCTCTTTCCATTAACTTGAGTACTTCATGCCAATCCCTCTGGCCTGTAGAGTTTCAGATGAGATATCAGGACTCATCCTTATGGGGACGACTTCGTAGCTAACAGTTTTCTTTTTAATTGCTGCCTTGAAGATTCTCTCCTTGTCTTTAATTTTTGGCATGTTAATTATGATGTGTCTGGGCACGTGTTTGGGTACTTCTTCTTTTGGGTTCTCTTTGGCTCTTGACCTTGTGTGGGATTTTTCTTTACCACGTTAGGAAAGTGTTCTGCCATTGTTTCTTCAAAGACCGTCTCTATGCTTTTCTCCCCTCCTGCCTCTTTTGGCACACTCGCTATTCTAATACTGTTATGTAAATGGTCCTCCTGTTTGTATTATGTCATTTTATATCTAGGACTGTTCTTCTTTTCATAGTCACTATATCTTTTTTCATGCTGTTGAGCTCTTTTACCTTCATAACTCTGAAGTCAGATTCAGATAAATGTCTTCTCTGTGCTTCATCTCCCTCTATATCTGGAGAATTCTCTAGTTCTCTCATTTGGGGGTTGTTTATTTATTTCCTCTTTCTGGCTTTCTGTGTGGGTTTGTGGTGACAAGTTAGGTAGATCCTCTGTGCCTCTCAGTCTCTAGTGCAGAATATTGTTAAAGGATGTTTCTGACTAATTAGATCAGGCAAAGACTCAAAGCCTCCAGAGACCTCCTCTGTCTATAGACTGATAGGATTCCAACTTAACTTGCTTCCAAGGCAATGGTCCTCAGGTTATAGCAAGAGTTTGTTTCAACAGGGTGGGGCAGTTGCCTCTGCGTGGAGGTTTATTTTTATTTATAATCTCTTAAGTGTCCTCCGGGCAAGGTGTTTCCCAGTAGTGTGTGTTAATTGCCTCTCCTCCAGGAAAGGCAAATGTCTGCATGGGAAAGATTTTATCTGCTGCATGAGGAAATGACTCCTCCCAGGAAACTTGAAGTGTCTTTCTTCTGTGCTGGAACCCTTGACTCCCCAGTTCTGACTTTTTCCCTCACAGCTCCAGTCCACTTCCCCCTCCCTTTGCCAGGGCACAAGCTGTGTGGCTCCACAGGGAAATTTGTGCGCTGGCCCTTTAAGAGGAAACCTGAATTTCTAGCTGTCTCTCCCTGGCAGACAGTGCCCTGCTGCTATTCACATCCACAGGTTATATGGGTACCCTCCTCAGATCTGGTGCTCTCTGCTAGGAGGCGCAGCTTGGGGATTAGACCCAGAGTTCTCAGTGGCAGTCCTCCACAGCTGAGATATCTCTCCGAGACTTCAGTTGCTTTCTGTGGGTGTCAGGCCCGCCCCTTCAAGCCTCCTCTCCTCCTACCAGTGTCTAAGTGGCGTCCACCTTTGGTCCTCTGGTGTCAGGGTTCTCTCCTGTGAGTTTTCCATTGATTATTCAGGAAGTTGTTCTGTATTTTAGTTGGAATATCAGTTTGTTCCTGGGAGCATGTCCCTGCATCATCCATGATTCTGCCACCATTCTTTTAAATATATTTGTACTTATCTCAGAGAGGAAAGGAGAGCTTGTGAGAGTTAGAAACATCAGTGATGAGAGCGATTCTTTGATCAGTTCCTCCTGCAAGCCCCAGGCAGGAGATTGAGCCCACACCCAGGCAAGTGCCCTTGACCTGAATCAAATCTGAGCCCTTCAGGCTGAAGGCCAGTGATCTGTCCACTGTTCCAAACTAGCTAGGGTTCTGCCACCTTTTTCAATCTTCTTCAGAATCCCTCTGCATTGTAAAGTCCCTGCTAACATTCTTGTCCAATAGGCTTCTCTTTCATGTGGTTTCAGGATGGAGTTGTGCATGAAGGCCCTAATGTCCTGTGAGTGCACATTCTGATCAATGGCACCATCAGGAAATGTGCATTGAGGCATGCTCAGTAGGAATATAGTAACAGAAACCTGCCATGTCTCTTGCTGTTTCTGTCTCTGTTGGGATCATGATGGAGCCCAACTAAGGCTCTTGTTTCCAATAGGGTGTTAAAGGATACACCCTGGATTTCAAGCCATGTTCTTCTGAGAATACTTTGGAAAGGTGCCCTACTCTAAAATGTATTAGGCCATTTAATTATAAGGCCAGATCTTTTTATAAGGATAAAGCTTTCATTTTTTAATTTTTTTTTATTCCTTAAAGTATTTCAAAGCGTATTAGAGATGTGTCTTTTTTTTTTGTTTTCTCCCCTTGACTTCCCCAGCTCCCCCCCCCAACCCAGTTTTTATTTCTTATTGAATTAATAGTCTAAGAATCACATAGATGTATAAAGATATACTTTGTGCTTCCAACAATCATGTACTTAATGAGGAAATATGAAGACGAAATAACGACATCTTAATCAGGAGAATATAAGTACAATAGGTCCTCATGTTACATTTAAGATCTATTCCTGCAGTACGTCATAATGATTTTTGCCGTAAGTCAGAACCCACCTAGATAAGCATCTACATCACTCACATGGAGCACACATACACAGCCGTAATGAGGTGAAACAATAAAAAAAAAATATATAAAATTAAAAAATTAAAAGTAAAATAATGATTCCTGACCTTTACTTGTGCTAAATCCTATCTAATAATAGACAAACAGGGTAACTGACAGTATCTTCCCTTAACCTCCCATTGGCTAATCAGCATGATATGCAAATTAACCACCAACAAAGATGGCGGTTAATTTGCATAAGTAGGTGCCCAATGGCTATAGGCTATTGGAGCCTGCAATCAGAGCTGAGAGGTCCCCTGCCAGGGCCTGATGCCTTGGTCAGAAGCGTTAGGCCTGGGCAAGGGCGGAGCTTGGATGGTGGGTAGCAGGGGGTAAGCCAGCGATGGTGGGGAGCAGGAGAGGGGTTGGCGATGGTGGGAGCTGGGGGTCCTCTGCCCAGGCCTAATGCCTTTGCCAGAGGCATTAGGCCTGGGCAGGGCTGGAGCCGGTAATTGCAGGGGTACTATTGGTGCCTTCCCAGGTCTAATGCCTTTGCTAGAGGCGTTAGTTTTAAGCAGGGGAGGAGCCTGTGATTGAGGGGAGCATGGGGTCTCCTGCCCATGGTATTAGGCCTTGGTAGGGGTGGAGCTGGCAATCCTCAGAGTTGGGGGTCCCCTGCCCAGGCCTAATGCCCCGGCCAGAGGCATTAGCCCTGTGCAGGTGCAGAGCCAGCAATTTCGGAGAGCAGGGAGGCAGCTGGCCATGGCGGGGAGCAGGGGCAGAGGCAGTGATCATGGGGAGCAGGGTCTGAGCAGACGATTGAAGGAGTTGGTGGTCCCCTTCCCAGAGCTAATGACTGGACCACAGGCATTAGGCCTGGGCAGAGACCAAGCCGGCAATTGGTGTGAACTCCAGAGGAAACACCTTTTCTGACTGCTCATTGGTAAAGCTCCCTCTATGCCACTGGTAATATTCTTAGTAAATTGGGTAATAAGAATCAAAATAGGTGATGTAGGGTTTTTTACCGCACTCCTGGAGAAAAAAGGAAGGTCCACTGCTGGAGGGGTAAGAAATGTCATATCCTATCCTTGCTGGTTTTGCGGAGTGGATAATGCCTTGGCCTGCCCACTGCTGAGTCTTGGTTCAATTCTGGCTAAGGGCATGTACATAGGTTGCAGGCTCCTCCCTGGCCTGGGCCCAGGTCAGGGCTCATGCAGGCGGCAACCAATCAAAGTGTTCCTCTCACTTTGATGTTTCTCTCTGTCTTTCCCTTTCTCTTCCACATTCTTGAAAAATCAATGGAAACATATTCTCAGGTGAGAAGGAAGGAAGGAAGGAAGGAAGGAAGGAAGGAAGGAAGGAAGGAAGGAAGGGAGAAAGAAAAGGAAGAAAGAAAGAAATGTCATATCCTATGAAAGACACATCTTGAGAATGCCTAATAAAAGTTGTCATTTTTTTCATAGTAAAGGGACTGGAGTCCGTGTTGATGAAAACACCTTGGTGGCTGAGGTTGACTGGCAGTGGCTGCAACAGCGGGGTGATTGAGCTGATGTCTTTGCCTGATCAGCCCGGTCGGCGCCCACAAAGGGAGGCCAGGCTGTGGCTTAGGCCCACTCCCCAAAGGGAGCATGGAGCAGGGAGTAGGACATCCCCTGAGGGCTCCCAGTATGTGATAGGGGCCAAGCTGGGCTCAGGGGCCCCCCTCCAGTGCACAAATTTTTGTGCACCTTGCCTCTAGTAAATAATAAAAAACATAAAGCACATATGTAAATACATATAAATGGTGGAAGTTTTTTAAAAATAAATACTCAGAGGATGGCACTGTAACCACAAAATGATGTACTTCGAGTCCAATGTAACCCGCCGACGGTCTGCATTTTTTTAACAGACTGAAAAGTGATTAATGTGGGTTCTGATGGTGTTTTAATGAAAACAAGGGTGGGAAGGCACACTTGAAAGAGTCAGGCATTGCCAGTTCCAAATCATTGCATGCACATAGTTGTGAAGAAATCAGGTAAAAGTGACTTATTCATATTAGTAAAGAGATGTTTTAAAATCTAACATAGAGACCCTCACTATAAATTATGTTGGAAAATTGAAAGTATTGAGAGCATCAGTGTAGTTAAGAAGAATATGCCTCTGCACTTGAATATAGACAAGCAGCCTGCCCATTTCAATTTTGGATGAGCTAGTGAGCAAAGAAAATTAGTGAAAGGCTCACTTAGTGGCATTAGTGGAAAGAATTAGCACTGGAACATAATAATATCTATGGGAATGTAATATTTCTCATATTTGAAGGAGATTAGTGCCCTTCATATAAGCCATTAAATAATACCACTAAAGAGCAGTTAAATCTCAATGGCCATCATTACCAAAATTCAGTTTCTACTTTAAATTATTCAGCATTAGAAGAGAACCATGCTAAATGGGTGATAAATTATGAAATGATTAGAGGCCCGGTGAATGAAATTCAAGCACCGGTGTCATCCCACAGCTTGGCCTGCGGCCTCACACAATCTGGGACCCCTTGGGAGATATGGGACTGCCAGGTTAGGTCTGACATCTCCTGAGGGATGTAGCAGTGCACAAAACGGCAGGCAGGTGGGCAGGAGCCCAAGCTGGAGCCAGGTGCTGTGTTCCCGCTCATCCAAGCCCCACTCCACCTGCCACCACCAATTGGTAGCACTGTGGCATAGGCAGCGAAGGCTCCTGCTGCCACAGCTGCACTCTCCAGGTATGAGCCTGGCTTCTGCCTGAGCAAGGGTCCCACTCTGGGAGCTCCCTGACCACCAGGGGGAAGCTCCTGTGTTGAGCATCTGCCACCTGCTGGTCAGTGTGCATCATAGCAACGACTCATAATGGTCCCTTAGGCTTTTGGCCCAATAAAACCTTACTATTCACAGATGACATCTTGCCACTATTAGAATACTTGTGGCCCTAATTAATTAATACTAAGGAAATACTAATTAATACTAAGGAATTAATTAGAAGAAATATTGTAATGCCGCTATTTGCCCTTTCTCTATAATAGAAGTGTCAACCAAATTCAGGATTGACCATGACAAATTGAAACACATGCATACCATTGTCGCCAGCAAGAGCTGCATATGTTTCGCACATGGGCAGGTCAACTTAGAGTGACAGAGAGCGAGAGGGTGTAAACTTGCTTAATTAGACCTGCTGTCTAAGGTAGCTAAATTTTTTCCAACCCAGTGAAGCAGCGCAACTTCTCTTTCAGGTAATTGTGAGCAACACAGCAGTAAATTTCAACACAAAGCAGGTTATTATTGTAGCTCACCCAGGGAGAACAAAGAGTAAACCATTTAACTGCAGCAGTGTTTGACTATATTCTTCACAGTGAGAAAACCTGAAGTCATTTACAAGTTCCATCATTTCTTCCTTATTTTCAGTCAGGTCAAGTTTCTCAGCTTTCTAAATCTCTGTTTTCTGGCTAATGAAGAGAAAATAGGATACCACCGAGTCTACCATCTACCTATTCCACGACTTCTGTGAGGATCAAAAGACACACGGGAAAATGCTTCACAGACATTTGGTTAGTGTAAAATATTCCCACCTGGCTCTAAACCAAGTCATGTTCCAGGACTGAAGAAACTGCAAGGAGGTGAGTTGCTGGGGAGAGGAAGCCGGGCATTGCTACATGATGTCATTACCCAGATGGACACTTAGCATATTTGCCTTTTATAAATGTAGATTGCCAGTGCACATCATGTATACTGGCTGTGGGTCTGATGGTCACAAAGACATACAGTCACTCAGTCTTTTATATGTAGAGAGAGGCCCGGTGTAGAAAAATTTGTGCACTCGAGGGGGAGGGTGGGTCCCCTCAGCCCGGCCTGTGCCCTCTCGCAGTCTGGGACCCCTCGGGAGACAACGACCTGCTGGCTTAGGCCTGCTCCCGGGTGGCAGAGGGCAGGCCCAATCCCTAGGTGCAGCCCCTGGTCGGGCTCAGAGCAGGGCTGATTGGGGAGTTGGAGCACCTTCCCCTGTCACGAACAGAGAGGGCGGATAGGGAGGTTATGGCCCCGCCCCCTGTCACACACAGAGCCTCAGGGCGATCAGGGGGTTTGGGCGCTGCCCCCTGTCACGCTGATCCAGGTGCCAGGAGGCCTCGAGGCTCAGCTGATCCCGGTGCTGAGAGGCATAGTACCCTTTTACTATATAGGATAGAAGTCTGGTGCACGGGTGGGGGCCGGCTGGTTTGCCCTGAAGGGTGTCCTGGATCAGGGTTGGGGTCCCCACTGGGCTGCCTGGCCAGCCTGGATGAGGGGATGATTGCTGTTTGCAGCAGGTCACACACCCGTCAGGGTGGGGGTGCCCACTGGAGTGCCTGGCCAGCCTGGATGAGGGGCTGATGGCTCTTTCAGGCTGGTCAAGCCCCACCCCAGTGGATACCCTAACCCCTTGAAGGTTTGGCCAGCCTGGGTGAGGGGCTGAGGGCTGCTTTTAGGTTGGCCAAGACCCTGGCGATGGAAGCTCCCAGCCTCTCCTCTTTTTTGTTTTTGTCTTTGTTTTTTTATATTCTGGGATTTATTTACCTAGTATAATTGAAAATTTGTAGCCTTGAGTGTAGCTCAGAGCCAGCCAGGGCGGGCGGGAGGCTTGGCTTCCTCCATACCAGGGGCAGCCCAAGCCTCCTGCTCGCTCCAGCTCCGAGGCCACGGCCAGCTTAAGCAGAAATCTGGGATTTATTTATCTTCTATAATTGAAAATTTGTTGCCTTGAGTGGAGCTCAGATCCGGTCATGGCAAGCAGGAAGCTTGGCTTCCTCCATCACTGGGGCAACCAAGCCTCCTGCTCGCTTCAGCTCCATGGCTGCCAGCTGCCTTATTGGTTGGTTTAATTTGCATATAGTCACTCTGATTGGCGGGTGGGCATGGCTTAGGTGTAGTGAAGGTACGGTCAATTTGCAAGTTTGTCCTTTACTAGTGTAGACTAGAGGCCTGGTGCACAAAAATTTGTTCACTCGGGGAGGTCCGTCAGCCCAGCTTGTACCCTCTTGCACTCTGGGACTCCCTCGGGGGTTGTCCACCTGCTGGCTTAGCATGTCCACCTCAGCTGGAAGTCAGACATCCTTCTGGCCACCCAAGAGCCCTCAGGAATGTCCACTTGCCAGCAGGGAGAAGGCGTAAGCTGCAGTAGGACGACCTTAGCACTGCTGAGAAGGCTGGAGAGGCTCCCAGCACCACCACTGCGCTGGCCCCCATCAGCCTGGCTTGTGACTGAGTAGGGCTCCCCCTGTGGGAGTGCACTGACAACCAGGGGGGCAGCTCCTGCATTGAACATCTTCTCCCTGGTGGTCAGCGTGTGTAATAGTGATCAGTCATTTCCAGTTGTTCTCCTGATAGAGTTAATTTGCCTATTACCCTTTTGTTATATAGGACAGAGGCCTGGTGCACCAGTAGGGGCTGGCTAGTTTGCCCTGAAGGGTGTCCCGGATCAGGGTGAGGATCCTGCTGGTATTCCTGGCCAGCCGGGGTGAGGGGCTGAGGGCTGTTTTTAACCCGCTGGTGACCCAAGCTCCCAGACTCTCCATTTTTTAGTTTATGGGTGATTTATTGTTTTTTTGGGGGTAGTTTATAATTGAAACTTTGTAGCCTTGAGCAGAGCCCATGGCCAGCAAGGGCAGATGGGAAGCTTGGCTTGCTCCATCACCTGGGGAAACCCAAGCCTCCTCCTTGCTCCAGCTCTGTGGCTGCTGTCATCTTTGTGACAGAGTGATGGTTAATTTGCATATTGTTTTTTTATTAGATAGGATATATAGATATACCCAAGTGCACAACAAGAGCACAAGGCTTGTCCTCTGTCCAAAATGTTTTTGAAAGTACACCATGAAATGTTCTTAGATAAGTGAGGAAGTTGATTTTGAAATTGCATGTGCATTACTTGGCATATTATGGACTTCCGGGAGCAATGGAAAGTGTTTTCACCGAGAAGCTAATAATTCAATACTTGCATAATGAAGGAATTATTAGTTCATAAGTGAAAGTGCATGGTGAGTGAGTGTAGCAGGACGATTAAGAATCTTTTAGTAATGTCGACAAGAGATTGTGAGAAAGACAGTGCAAAGTAGAGAAGGAGAAAAATTGACAAATGCGTGTCAAGTTATAGGAAGGCACTGATAAATATGTATGTGGACATCATGGAAATTGCTTGCACTTTGTTCAGGAGTGGACAGGTTTTTCCCACCGATGGTAATTTAAGAAATTAAGGAAGATATAGAGGGAGGACAAGATGTCAAAAGATAATACATTCCAGAATAACATTCTACAGTGCATTTAACCATGAGCTTATTGGAGTCTTAGAGGAAATGTAAACATTTTCATTGAAAGAGGAAATAAAGTGGTGCTTTGAATAGTTGCTTTTTCCTTAAAACATTGATCTCCATTGTGATACCCTCACGTAAGTATTTGTCATTTACAGGACCGCTGTCATGTGTGAGAGAGAATTATGCAGGCGTTCCTTGCAAAGAGAAAACCCCTTCCAGGAGAAATTACCATTTGTCTCCAAGAAATGATGATGGCACTACTAGTTATAGGTAACCGGCAACAAAACATAAGGACACCTAATACATGCTAGGTACTGTTGTTAGTGAGGTGAAATTCATCTATCATAACACTAAATATTTACCATTGACCGACTAAGTAGCATGTAGTATATTCAGAGTCCTAATTTCCATTATTTCCAACAGCAGCCAGACCTTGTCACCTTTCTGTTCCTTGTGCACAGGATTCCAGTTGTTCTAAATCCCCAACATTTCCTGATGTTTTCCTCTTCAAACATTGGAACCTACTTAGGAATAAAGTATCTCATTTTAGTTGATTGGCACTTCCCTAATGACCCATCCTTTCATGAGCTTGTTAGCTGTTTGTGTATCTTCTTTGGAGAAATGTCTCTTGAAGCCTTCTGCCCATTGGCATTTTCCTATCTGTGTAGTCAGAGTGTGTCCCTGTTCTGTATCTTAGAAGGTGATTTCAAAATACTTCTGCTTTATTTCCTTCAGTTATTCCGGCAGAGGTGATCCAGGTTCCCGAGTCAGGAAGCATTATGGCCCACCATCTAGGGAGGGTGCACACTGTGACCATGGCCTTTCAGGTTCTGGAGATGAGCACTCCTGTAGGAGACACAGGTGTTTAAAAGCCTTCTCTCTTTTTATCTAGTAGCACACTGCAGTTGTTAACTTGAACAAAATTAATACCGTGTTTTTTTAACGTAGTGATTGTGATGGCTGTGGCAGCAGTCCTGGTAGATATTATTCTGAATATCGAACTGGAGGCTCTTACAGAGGTTCCTATGAGAGCTATGGTAAGTGTCCAGACAGACTGTGTGTAAGTGACAGGATTGGATTTAACAGGCCGCCTTGTGATTTACTCTAATTTTACTTCCATTTGCCACTGGGAGGACTATATGCAGTATGGGTTTTGTATTATCTGTGAGGTCTTGTTTTCTTTTGTTAGCAGCTCATTTGGAACAGTGCAATTCTTTCAGGGGTGAAGGATCACACTCATTTATTGTCTTTATTAATGAAACGAAGTACAACATTTTCTTTTTCTTTTTTTTTTCTCACCTGAGGATATATATCATTGACCTCGGGAGAGTGGTACAGAGGGAGTGGGGCTGAGAGAACTCTACATCAATGTGAGAGAGATACTTTGTTTCGTTTCTTCATGTACAATTCCCATCCAGCGACAGGAATGGACCCTGAAAATCAGGGTCATGCCCTTGACCTGGAGTCAAACCCGGTATCCTGCAGTGCAAAGGCTGGTGCTCGACACATTAGGCACAACATCCAGGGGGTTCTTTTCACTTTTTTCTTTTTCAGAAGGAGAATTTGACAGTGTGAAGCATAGAAATAATACGAAGGTCAGGATTTCAGCCTGTTTCCAGAAAATGTGCCTTCACATATATTCATAATCAATTATTTCAGTTAAAACATTATTCTTCAGCTGTATTTTAGATAAATGTAAGCTCCCTTGCTTGCCTCAGCAATACTGACATATTTTTAGCACAGGTGTATGTATAAAAGCATAGGTTTTCCAACTATTTAAGGCTTTACTAGGGTCATGTCATACTGACTTAAACTTATTCCTTAAGATGTTAAAGTATT